>NC_057808.1:412791640-412993216 GCF_018294505.1 Triticum aestivum | reverse complement strand
CCGGCCGTGGGCGGCGGGGGCTGGCGGTTCGGCCGGTGGTGGCTGGTGGCTCAGGGGGGTGGAGTTTGATGATAAACTGGAGGCCCTTGATTTCGTATCCAATGGCTGGAAAATCTAATGACCAGAGATGAAAAAGTCAGTCGACTGACGTGTAGCCTCACCCCGCACGTACACATGCACGCACGCAAGACACGCACGCATGTAGGCGTGCAACACTGACACGTACACACGCACGCATGCTGGCGTGCAACACTGACACGTACACATGCACTCACGAACACACGCATGTACGCACCCATGCATGCAACACTGAAACGTACCCTTGCACGCACGCAACACTCGCACGCCTGCATGCACACAGCACACGACGCAAGACACATGCTCAACCTATACGTGCATGCACCCTTTGTTAAGGACATGGATTGTTACGGGTATTAATCAATCTTATCTGTGATAAGCAGAACATTGATGTTTGCAGCGGTCTTTATGAATCACAACGTATCGAACGGGCTATCAACATAGTAGGCTTATCTACATGAAAAAGATGATGTCACACTCAATGAACAATCATCGGTTTATGAAATGCCCGCTTCTGACCGCCCTGGCCCACCAAAGGTTCCTCTGTGTTGCGCTGCCTACGTTGGGTCACTGACATGCAGGCCATGCACCCAAAGAGCCCACATGTCAGTGGAAGAATGGCACGGTGTCCTAGGTCAGAGTCGAGAGCGCCACTCACGGCACGCCCAGCTGAACACGCCTCCGTGCCGCATTCAAACGCCTCCATGAAACCCGCCCGTGTGGAAGCCGAGAAACCCACTCTGGACACACGTCCGTTCATGACCGGGCCAACGTTAAACGCAACGCTGGCCGAGCTCCTCCCGTCCGCCGTCTATTTAATCTCCTATTTAAACGAGGCCAAACGCCGGCTAAGAATCGCACACCTCCGCCGCTCCCCTATCTCCTCCACCATTTTGTCCACTCTTACAATGGCTTACGAAGAGTAGTTATTCCGCATCCAAGCCGGCTGGGTAGCCCGCTGGATACGAGCTATGCAGCTCGCTGATCCACCTCCCTCCCCTCGCCCGACGGAGCCAGTTGCCGCTCCAAGCCGGCGCGCAGTTCAGCAACTCGCTGCTCCAGGCCAGCTCGACGAGGAGCGGCACACGGGCGTTGTTGCTGCCGTCCACGCTGCTGCCTCGTACCGCGTCTCCCGTTTCTGTGGCCGAGACTCCCATGCCGGCGGCCGCGCCATGCAAGCAGCGACAGAAGCCGGGTGCGCAGAGAGCGATGAGTCGGTGGCCAGCGCCTCCACGTCCGCCGCCATCATCGAGGAGAAGTAGAACACGGGAGGCCGCCGCCGCTTGGGTCCCATGAAGGCCACCACGGAGGCGATGCCGGCGTACACAGCAGGTGTCTTGCCGGATCCTTTTGTTGCGAGGACCTTCATCAGCCCCGCATGGGCTCCACGGAAAAGGGGAATGTTAGGATGAACTCGAGTCGGTGCCGGCCATGGTGAAGTAGTGGCCAGTGATGAACTCGAACCGGTGCCGGCCACCATCATCTTCGGCACCAGCCAATAATATCAGTTGGGCAGTGGGGAAGCGAGCCGTCCTTTGCGCTGAAGCATATACCTCCGGGGCTCCCGGCAGTCCGGTGATCATGCTGCCGGACATGAGGAACACAAATCGATCGGCGGGCGACCATTTAGACCAGGTATTATATACCTGTGCTGTCCAGAACTAGCACCGCGTAGTTCATTTGAATGTAATGAAATCCATCATGTTTGTATGAAAATCCGGTATTTTATATGATTTCTGTCGTTGTTTATATGAAATATCAGTTTGTCTACGTGTTTGCGTGAATTTCGTCCTGTTGGTTGAGTTGTTGTCATAATGTGTGCGGCTACGGTTGGATGGCGTAATTTGCGGGTCTGCGGGCGGCTCGAACGGCGTTGTGGGACAAAAAAACACAGCTCGTGTGAGCTCGTCTCCAACGTGCGCGCTGGAGGATGCATGGCAGCATGAGCACCCGAGCCATTCCTCGTTCATCGGTGGCAATGGCACCGGTGGACAAAAGGGTCGCCAATATTTTGGCTACCCCGGGCAAGATCCAAACAGCCCCTCCCAACATATTCAAATCCCTCGTTCGCCATGGAATTTTGCCATGTGTTGTTTTCATGGACTAGCAAGATGCCCGTGCATTGCACGGAACATCAAGATGCATTTTTTTACAAACTCCCGCATGCATGCAAGGGATAATTAATGTCCTCCTTTGCAAGTACCACGAGGCAAACACCATTAATATTGCATCGATTAGTGTGGGTGGCCTTGTATATCTGCAAATTGTAATTTTGATAGTGGCCCCTTGTATATAAAAATGGAGGGAGAAAGATGAGAGATAAGGTGAGGAGGAGTGGGGCGTGGTGGTGACTGGTGGTCGGACTGGGCGGATGCATGGGGATGGACGGCGCATTATGTCTAGGTTTGTATCTCTCTCACACACACCCATGTAGGTGGGGGACATGCACGAAGAGAAGAGGTGCACGCACGGCGCACGTACTCCCGTCTCTTTCCCAACCACACCCGCGCGGGTACACGGTGGAGCTCATTTCTGTACGAAAAAGGCAGCCCACATGGTAATTTGGCACGTGTACTGGTTGTCCACTTGGTGGAGGGAGGATCGTCTACCATGGGTGAACAAACAAATTGCGACTTGACGCGTTATGTTAAATTAAAAAAGAGGCAAACCATGTGGGGCCTACCTTAGAGGCAAGGCTCTATACACTGGAGTACTTTTGATGTGTCCCGTCAACTCGCAGAATGAGGAGAAGCTTGCTTAGTACGCCGTCTCCCCCGCCCACGGGGGCGGTGGCTCGCAGGATGAGGTGAAGCTTGCTTACGAGTAGTAGTAGTAGTACTACTACTACTACTGTACGCCTTTACGCCCGCTCCCTCGCCCACGCGCGCGGTGGCTCGTAGCACGAGGAGAAAATTTTACTACTCCCTCCGTTTACTCCTCGTCCCTACTGTACGTACTTTGGTTAGTACTCCCTCCATTTACTTATACAAGGCCACTATAAAAAATACATTTTGCATCTATACAAGGCTACAAATAGTAATCGAGACAAAAGTTACTACTCCCTCCTTTCCAGTTTATGGCTCAATTTCAAAATCTCTCCAACCAAGGTAGACAGTGAGTGGTCGAATTAATTTCATAGTTTGCACAAGTAATTAGTACGCTCGTTTTTCTCAAGAAGTTATGTTTACCGAGGCATTAATTAGAACGAATGCATGAATGACCACTAAATTTCCATGAACTTGTACATGCATTGGTTAGTTTCCTCTTGACACTGCTTGCGTCGGGTGATCTAACGCACCTCGAAATCCAAAATGTAATGGTACTACTGCTAGTATAGTAGAATTGAGACTTATCAAACGGAAAAACGAATGTTTTTTAGATGAGCCCTATAAACCCTAGTGGGTACGTACTCCGTTCCAAAACTAAGTCGCTCCCTTTCATGAATTCTGTAGTATACTCTTCCGTCGACGCTCCCTTTCATGAATTCTGTACTTCCTGTCGCCGACATGTGGGACATATAGCAACCGGGTCGACGTGTCAAGCACCAAATAACAGTGCAGAATAGCAGGGGGGACGCACCCCACTCGTACTGGCCTAGTAGTATTAAAGAGCAATGAGACGTCAAATCACAATGCCGCACCTTCACAGACGGATGAAGCAACCATTATTTCACACTTCGGTTCGCTATCATCTCAAACCACGTAGTATTGCTTCTGCCTCAAGAGGGACACGCGCATCGCCTTGGTACATCATGACACGTGGGACCGCATGACAGGCCATGCTCCCCCGCCGATCGCTCGGTAAAATCACCTCATTTTTACGATACTTCCTCCATATCGGTTTACTACATGGCATGCACGTCGTTCTAGGTTGAGAATTTAACTGGCTATATATGTGATGAACAGTACTCTAGCCTTGTAAAAAATGTATACTTTTGTACAGTAGTACTATCGATGGATTGCGCCATGGAGCAAAAATTGAAATTAAAAAAAAGGTGGTACATATAGAGAGCACTCGTCGCCAAATTATGCATATAGTACTATAAAAAAAGCTAGTACGTGCTTAATTGGGGTGCTAAATTCTATTAAAGAAATACTAGTAGTATGTACATACTGAAGAGTTAAAGTAACGAGAAGAAACATAACATAGTTCTGCTGGGGGCTCAGCACAACACACCCCTCAAATTAAACTAAGCACACCTGAAATTAAACTATCCAACTAATCCGGCAGACACTTCATTAGAAGTTTAGAACCACCATGAGCAATGACACTGCCACCTTACTCGGAGTCCTCATCCACGTCCTCCACTTCGTCCTTGTCCGTCTTCCTCTTGGTCGATACTTCTTTGCTTGAACCGCACACTTGGCTGTTGCTCTTTATCCAACCCTTGTAGATATTGAAACAAAGGTAGCCATCCATTGCAGCGTAGTGGATGTGGTCTATATCTAGTACATTCCGCTGCCATGCATGACGATGAAACGTGTAATGAGGTTTCTCCAGTTTACGGTACGAAGCATGAACCATGGCTCCTGCCAGGGTCAGCATTGAAGGCTGACGAGAGGGCACCAGCCGATTCTTCTGGAGGTCGAAGGGGTTGCCTACAACGAGGCCTATCCGACCCAGGACTTCTTTGTCGTTCTTAAAGTCTACAGTAACGAATTTCACTGTTTTGTCATTGAGGAAGTTCTTAAAATCCTGGCACTCAACGTCGGCATGGCATATGTGGTAGACCAAGCAAACGTTATGTACGCAAACCTAGATCACGGCGGGCTTCTTCCTCTCTTCGTCCTTTAGATCCTTCTCTCGTCCCAGGACTGTGGTGTACTCAACATCTAGCCCAGCGACCCACTCATCATCTGAGTTTTCGAACATGCGTCTGAAGCGAGAAAGGCATCCTTTCACCGTCGCGGAAGAACGGGTGTAGATGATGTCGAACTCGTCGCCGGTGATGGTTCTAACCTTGTAATCACCGCCGATCGTGGAGATTTGGGACGCCATGGATTTGGGAGGAGGGTTAGGATTAGTGGAACTGCCGTAATGTGAAAGGACGGGACGACTAGGAGCGAACCGCCGTAGTATTGAAGGACGTGCGGGGACGAGTAGGAGCGAACTGCCAGCGTGCGAACGGCAGGGTAGTGGCTTTCCATTCTCCCATGATACGGGCTTCCGAGAGCCCTTGGATCTGAGATTGAACGGTTGCATGGCGTGATTCTAGACCTATGGGTGAATATCCTATCCTGGAGGGTTATTCTGCAAATTTTCAGCAACTTAGCATGCGACCGTTTGATCTCAGATCCAAGGACTGCCAGCAGCCCGTATCATGGTCGCGCCTACCACAACCGTCACGTCGCTCGCGCGGTCGCGCCCTTGGAGATTTAACACGGTGCGTTAGGCTATCTGATGTTGGCATGTCATACATAGTCATCACTTAGTCACTCATACTACAACAAGGTTGGCTATAAGTGTATTTTTTACTCCTCTCTATCTCTTTCTTCGTACTCCCTCTGTCCCATAATATAAGAACGTTTTTGACACTAGTGTAGTGCCAAAAACGTTCTTATATTATGGGACACATGGAGTACTAGTATTTATTGCATTTGCCAAGGAGTGACCTCTTCCAATGAAATGGTGTTGCTAAGTTTGCTTCATTTAATTAGCTATAGACTCAAAATTGTCTTTTCACCTAGGTACACACGCTGAGCACCGTTTCTTCCTTGGGTCACCAAACTAGTCTCTCTCTTCTTGATTAACTTGCCACATCAGACTTTATGCCTATGTGGCAAGCTTAAGCACCTGTAGGAGCAAGTAAAAGTAAGTACAATAGTGCACTTTACATGGCATTTTTGCATATGTGGAGGAAAGAGAGGCAAGGAAAAAGTGGAGAAGTGAGCTCTCATGCAAGAGCCAGCCTCTACTACATGGTGGAGCATTGGGAGCGGCACCTGTATGGAGGTGGTCAGGAATCAGGAGACTCACGCCGGTCGTAGCGCCGTAGTTAAAATGATAATGGCAAGTCAAATCACGGGGCCCCACCTGTCCAGCAGTAACTAGCTGTCAAATCACACAGCCCTACGTTTGCAGCAGCCTACTCCCTCGTCTTCTGGTGTCTCTGTCGAACCGACTAGGCGGAACTGCCCTGCCTACCGCGCAGGAAAAGCCCCGCCCTCGACTTTTAAATACAACTACATCCGCTTAAGAATCCAATGATATACTTTTTGTGACATAGTAACTCATATTTAGTTAGTCAAAATGGATGACCTAGAACTACGTGCAGGCCCTATAAACCGAGACGCCTAAAAATAAAAAAACCAAGACGAGAGGGTAGTTCAGCACGTATCTTTTTAGATCAATATAGTCGGGATTCACCAAGGAGCAAAACCAAGTGGTAGGCTGCTCCTGTCGTGTTGGCGTAGCAACTCAAGCAGGTCAGTCCGCACACGAAATGGCGACACACTTAACAGGACCCCTTTGGCCGACATGTGGCTCATCTACCGTCTTGTTCCAGGTGGCGATGCACCAAATTACAGTTCGGAGCAGCGGTTGGAATTGGAGGCACCCCGGTCGTAGCGCCGCAGTAGTAGAAAATGAGCGATGAGGGGGTCAAATCACAAAGCCCCACCTTTCCCGCATTAAGTTGGACGACGAAGCAACCATCATTTCACTCTAGGGCGCAAGAGCATAAAGAAAAGAGAAAACAATGATGCGTGCGGCAGCTACCTAGGGCACCCTAGGGTAGGGGTCTCCACTACAGATCCTTTTTTTAAAGCGCCTCCACTACAAATCGGCTTCTCCCTCGTCCTGTTGAAGAAACCGATGATGAGTGCGGCGTAGGGTTTGTAGGAGTACTACGGCGTGCGGGGCCACGTCGTAGTAAACGGGTTTGAGTCGACGCCTTAAATATGTGTGGGCCGCTTGCTTTTACGGGAACGAGGCAGCATTTTGGGTTCGGGGACCAGTGGAGATATAGTACGTACAAAAAATTGTGGACGTAGGTTCGACCGAAAGGCAATGATGCATGGGCCCTGCATTTTGATATACCCGGGGCCACGTGAAATTTGCTACTCTACTCAAAACTAGTAAGGTACACATGTATTGAACGCATGAGATTTCAAAACCAAATTATGAATAAATACACACTATAGCATGTAAAGCTTTGAGTCATATATGCATGATGTAGATGTTCGTTTAGTTCTTCTAGTTCATCTCATTCAAAATCAATTAGTTTTATAAAAATGTTTAGATTCATGGGGTTGTGCATTGTAAATCATAAAGTAAAAACAAATAATGGCAATTCATTTAAAAATAATAATCAATTATGATACAAAAGATTCTAGAACAAAGGAGAAGTGCTTGTGTTTTGAGGTTTGTGCATTATGCTAAAGTTCAACCATGGAGTCTTCTAAATTGTACATGTGGTAGATCTGGTGGAATGTTGATGATATCCAACGGCCAGTAGTGCTCGGATTTGCCTATCTCTGCACTGTCGGGTTAGCTTCATCCAGCGACCATCTTTCAAAGTTATTGGCACACTATATAGTTCTTGTGCCATAGTTGCATGTTTTGGAAAAAAGCTACTAGTGGGTTGTACTATCTATTTAGGAATAGAAGATGTATGCATGGAAGTTGTAGGGAAAGAGATGACATGGAGCATCTCAATTCCTATGAGTAGGGATTGGAAAAGAGATGTCATTTGGTTCACATCATAGGAACTTTTCTATTGAATCTAGAGATGACATGTATCTCAATTCCTATGAGGAGGGATTAGAAAAGAGATGTAATTTGGTTCATATCATAGGAACTTCTCTATTGAATATACGCTAATGTTTATTTTCCTTTGAAATTAAGGGAGTATAGGAATCCATTCATATGAACCAAGTGGCTCTAAAGCTATAGAAATGATATCATGTTTATTTCCTTTGAAATGTGGAGTATATGAATCTATTCCTATGAACCAATTGGCTCTAAAGGAAAAATCCTATAAAAATCATATCATATAGAGTTCCTATGATATTCCTCGACACTAAAGGATGCTTGAAATTGCTGCAGGTGATACGATGGTCTTTCTTTGTAGACTCCTCACCCATCTTTATAGTTACCTCTCGAAGATGAATGAAATGGTATATACATGGTATTCTACATGTGCAATTTGGTACACGAAAACTCGGTAAAAGTTTGCGATGTTCGAATTTTCAATAAAGCTATATGCACTGCATTTCGGAACAGAGGGAGCATACCGGTAGTTGCTAACACTCACGTGGAAGATTTGTGTGTAGGAGGAGTGGCTGTTCTGTTAAATGACATGGCAAAACTGACACTGTCGGTATGCCGATCTAACGGTTCTTACGGCATTCGTCAGGAAAAGGCTTGTGGCGAACGTTTGTCGGATAATGATTTACGGACACATGCATTGCATTGATACGTGCCCCCCTCTCTCTCATGCACACGCACCCTCACAAGTCACGACTCTCCCGAGTCCTCTCGCAGACTCGCACGTCGCACCCACCGTCTATCTGCAGGTAGACGTCACGCACATATGTGCTCTTCACACCCTACCCTCAGAACTTCTAAAAAACAAAGGACGGCGCGCACATTTTATTTTAGCTCACACATCACACACTTATACTATTACTCTTGCGGCGAACATTCTTTGGGCATAGTATATTGTACTCTCACAAAGAGAAGTGGTGCACGCACGCACTAGTTCTCTCACACCCACTCGCGGGTACACGTAGAAGCGCATTTTTTTGAAGCTGGTACAACAAAATCACTCCACTATATATAAAAGCAGGAGCCTTAGCGCTTGCTTTACTAGGGTTCCTCTCGTTCACTCTCTCATGCTCTCCAGATTTAAGCAAGACATAGGTGGCCACACTCTCTCTCAGCCCACGGCTGGTCACAAATCCGACCGGACAACCTCGACCGGGGCAGGGGTGTAGGTGCATCGTTCACGCTGTCGTCATCGGCAAGGGAGGAGACCAACGGCTGCCCGCGCGTCCCGATCGGCGGCCGTGCCGTTCTCTCCGAGAGAGCTCCGGCTCGGGAGGGCCTCCGACCCCTTCTTCCTCCATGCGGTATTGTGGCCAAGATGTGGCCTCCCAACGCCGTCTTTGCCACATGCCGACGACCCTCAGGTATATATTCCTTCGAAACCTGCCTTGCTCTACTGCCCCAGCTCTCCCCCTTCGTGTGGATCCTTTTCTACTTCCGTCCGTTGTTCCAAAGCCACCTAGACTTCTACTATTATTAGAATAAAGCTAGTTCATACAGTCGACTCAAAGCGTTGGTTCAAATAGGGAAGAAAGTGGGAAAGCTGTAGCATGAATCTGGGACTTGGTTCTAAGAGGAAACGGGGGAAAGTAGTAATATCTGTCACTATTTAAATAACCATATTTCGTATTTGCGCAAACAGGGATGTCTGTCTCCATATCGTTTCGGGATGTCTGTCTCCGTATCGTTTCTATCCGCGCAATCAAAAGCACACACCTCAGTTTTAGTACAACTGCGCAAAATGAGATGGCTATCCCTCGTTGCCGTCGTCTAACCTCCCGTCTTAAAGGTATCCCAACATTGGTAGTAACTAAGGTAGAATGACCAACGCAATCTAAAAGAAGCTGATTCGTACGTTTTACTTCCTGATTGTAGTGCAAGGACGAGCGAAAACAACTGCATCCTAGTCCGGAATGCACTTTCTACCAGTTCATCCATGGACCGAGGACTAGCTGGCATGACTGCACGGCGGTTTTTTGGACAGGTGCGCGGACAAGAGGCATTGTGGTCTGCTTATTTCTGCAAATAGCGATGCTTAAATTTGGTGGAATGCACAAGCATTTCAGCTGGTGAGTACACTGCATGGTTCAGTTCAGCATTCCAGTTGAGACCACAATTATAGTTGGTTATTCTGGAATGAGAGAACCTAACCCTGGATGGTGGCAACAAGAAAAAACCAGAGTGAACTCCAGGAAATTTAAGCCTGCCGGGAGGCCCTTTGCTCAGAGAAGCCTTGCTTGTTTTTTTTCCTGATTTGTAAACCTTCTCACAACTTTGTCTTTTGCTATGAACTAGTATATGTTTGTTATGTTCTATGAATCATTGAGATGTATAAAATTGCTTAACTTATGCTTTTCAAGTTTTTTATGAAGACGAGTTTAATGTGAGTGTTCCACATGAGCGCTGGACTAGCGTGTGAACGTTTGGAATTTATTACATTGTGGCCTCCATTAACTACATGAACCACTGTAACAAGATACATAGTTGCTTATATGTCAGACAGCAGATTGTTGATTGTTAGCTGGTCGATAGCCTAGTTTTGAAGCGAGCTGAGCCAATGTGCCGTGTTTTGCACAACTGCTTACAAGTGGGGTAGCACCAACAATGTTTACAAGTACTTATGTATACGTTGGCGCACGGTCCTCGAACGAGTGCTCTATTTCATCAAAACACACACTGCTCGTATGATAAACCGTGACAACTTATGTCTTACCATGCCATATTCATGAAAAAACTAGTGAGGACGCATCTCTTTCGGCAACAATTACGATGGTTCTCACATGATTCAGGGGCACACAAAAGTAGCAGCAGTTCCCATAGACGGATTCAAATAGAGTACTAGCCCCAGAGGGGTCGATAACAGGCAAGGTTCGGATAATTAGACACAATCCAAACTACTATTAAACACTAGCTGGGGCAACTATTTCATGCCTCGATCTAATTTGGGTTGGACACAAGACGAACCTTGCCATGAACATCATCGAGGACGTCCCGCAGCAGCTCAATCCTGTGAACCTTCATGAAGACAACCTTGTGGCCTTGCCACTGATAAACTTGTTTGTGGAGACATGCCACGTCATCTTCCTGCGTAAGCTTGACAAGAACAGTATGCCTCACAAACGAAGGAGTAGCTTTGAACTTCTTGTGCTTCACTACACCCTGGACAACACGCCTGACAACAGTGAGGCTGGAATACAACTCTTCATTGGTATAACTGCAAATGGCTTCCAGGATCCAACAGCCTAAGAACTCTGTTTTCCCAGTGCGTATATTCAGGTCGTCCGCCTCATAGCGAGTGACATGTACAACCACACAATCCTTGTCTGCATTAGGGCTCTAATTGAAACTGAAACAAATTCTGAATTACTTTTCAGTATAAGAAACACAAGTTATTTAAACCACTATGTATAGCATGGCATCAAAGCTAATAAAATTTTGCATTATTAATCACCACATACTTCCTTTTCTAAAAAAATCACCACATACTTAGATGAAAAACCACAATCGAGATCGGCAAAGAAGGAAATCACCTTGGGCAGCTCAGCGGGGGGGGGGGGACACATCCTCGAAGGGGGAAAACTGCTCCTGCAGTGCCACGGGGGCTGTAACCTCAAACGGGGCGTTGACCATCTCAGTAGTGGCCGTGAGCGTATCTGGGGTCGGCTCGGTGGTTGCCTCCATCTTCTTGGAGCTCTCTGTCTTGTGGGGATCAGCCTCCCGCGTCTGCTCCAATATCGGCAGATCTTTGCCTGGTTCTCCTTGGTCCATCATGAAACTGACGAATACTAGGAGACCACTGAAAGGAAAACACAATCGCAATGACAATGAAACAAAAAAGAGAGTGAGGATCGGTTACTGTTTTGCAAAAGTTTTTTTTTTGAACGAAAATATACCAACATCACAGATCCGCTTACCTTCCCTTCGTTCGGAGAGAAGAACAGTGGCAGATGCGAGTGTTGCCTTTCTTGAAGACAGTGAGGGAGAAGGGGATTCAGCGAAGAGTGAAATGATGGTTGCTTCGTCCGTCAAACTTAGACTGCGGGGAGGTGGGGTTTTGTGATACGACGACTCGTTACTCCCGCGCTACGACCGGGGTGACTCTCCGCCTGCATACTGCCTTCTAATTTGGTATAACGACATTCAGTAGAGGGAGACGTTTCAATGACCTAGGAGGAGCCAGAAGCGGTAGAGTGTCTCCACTGTACTAGTAGTAGTTGTTTTTCTGGGTAGCTGTAGAGTGTCTCCACTGTACTAGTAGTAATTGTTTCTCTGGGCCCAAGACAAAACAGCCCATCCACACTAGTAAATAGTAAAATCAATTCAAAAGCCCATATATTTACTGAATGAGAGGCGCTACCCACACCCAGCACACCGCCCCCCCACCCCAAAAAAACCTGGGTGCTCTTCTTCCTCCTCGCTCCCACCCACCTCACGTCAGCTTGCTCCACTCGTACCCGCAAATTCCTCACCTCACTCCTACAGAAAACCCCAGCTCCCCTTCTTCCTCACTCCTACAGAAAACCCCCAGCTCCCCTTCTTCTTCGCTCGCACTACAACTAGGCTCGTCATTCGTTACTCTGCTCAAATCCGTGAGCGCGACGCGAAGCCCTCGAGGAAAATGGAGTCGGCTGACCCCAGCGCCAAGAAGATGAGGCTCCCGCCAGCGGCGACGCCTCTTGTAGATCCCACACCCGGCAGCGCGGGGAGAAGCGGCGACCCCACCCCCACCGGATCCCAAGAACCCGTAGAATCTCGGGTGGACCGCATCAGCGATCTCCCGGACGCCGTCCTTGGGGAGATCATCTCGCTTCTCCCCACCAAGGATTGCTGCCGCACCCAAGTCCTCTCAATTCGGTGGCGCCCTCTATGGCGCGCCGTGCCCCTTAATCTCGACTGTCGTTAGCTATCTCTCTTCAATGATTTTGAAATCCCCAGAGCCATCATCTCCTCCCACCGAGGCTCCGTTCAAAGCCTCTACATCCCGTCATGCTACCTGAGCAAGCATACCATGCCCTGCACGGTGGACGCCTGGCTGAAATCCCCTGAATACACAGAACTACAGCTGCTTGAGTTCTACTATTCCCCTGGAAATCACATACCACATACCGAACGCCATGAACTTGTGCCCTCAGCACCGATGTCCATCTCGCGGTTTTCGTCCTCTCTCCACACCGCCACCTTTGCGCTGTGCTACCTACCAGACAATCTGGTACTAAACCTTCGACTCCCATTTCTCAAGAAACTTTCACTTTTGCGGGTTCGTATATCGGAGGCCTCATTGCAAAGCATCATCCACTCCAGTTGCCCTGCGCTGGAGTGCTTGGTGCTTGTTTTCACAGTTAGAATCGGTTGTCTCCAAATAAAGTCGCCTAACCTTATAAGAATTGGAATTTTTTTTGACGGAAGGCAGCTCATCATCCAAGATGCCCCTTCACTTCAAAGGTTGATCCTTGATTCTAGTTATTCACCGTTGCAAATAACCGTCCTCTCTACGCCTAAACTGGAGACCTTGGGTGTAATACATGATCTCTGTGCTCATTTCAATATGGTGTTTGGCTCCACAGTTCTTCAGGTACTTTATATTATCATCTACACTTGTAACCACAAGCTGCATTTTAAATTTCTGCGCATAATTTATATATCATCTTGGAGTACACATTTTGTACTAATATTATGTTCTATGCTCAATGAAGAGTTTCTCCATGGATGGCCTATCAATGGTGCTGGATTCTGTCAAGATCTTATATATCCAAATGAATAGTTTTGATCTGAACAAGATTATTGGCTTGCTGCAATGCTTTCCATGTCTGGAGAAGTTGTATATAAAGGTGATAATTTCACGCACATTGGAAGCCCGCATATAGTGTACTAGAATTAACCGTTCAGCTGTTGCTCTTTCGACACTCTTCTTTTAGACCTTAACTGTTTTCAATCTTCATGTCTATTTAGGCAACAGGACGGGGTAAGAAAGTTATAACCAATCGGTGGATTCGTAAGCATCGGGATTTTCTCACTTCTCATGAGATTCGATTGAAGACAATAACGCTAGAACGATATGTAGCCAACCGTGCAAACACAAGATTTGTCACATTCTTCCTGCTGAATGCGAGGTTAATATTGTCCATTAGGCTTAAGTTTATCAGCAGCATGGTTTTGACGGATGGGTATGTCGAAGAGAAAAAAAATGAGTTTCGGGTGGGCAAAAGAGCTTCTGAACATGCAGGGCTTCTATTTACAACATATTGTGGTCATAATCCAGTAAATTTTACGACCCGGGATGTTCATTCTGTGGACCTGACCGATCCATTTGACTGTGACTGCCGAAAACAGTGCTGGAGTTAGATGTTGTTGCCCTTTTCAATCTGTTTTTTTTGTAAACCTGATGAACAATTAACCCTCGTGCTTTTGTACAGTTTGTAAGCTGGAGTTAGATGTTCCTGCCCTTTTCAACTCGGCTGTGACTGTCATATTTTCTTTGAAACAAGGCAAATGGCTTGCCATTCGTTTAATTTAGAGTGAAATATTGTAACAAATCCCAACCAAGGGAAATAACATCACTCTCGCCGGCTGCTTGAGCTCACTGTGCATTACAGAAGCCAAGTGATTAGCCCCCACCAGCACCCACAAACTTATTTCGAACTAGCACATCAAATGGGCTGTAAATTTTCATAGGAAAGGCTGCATGACCGTGACAGATTTGGATTCTGACATTTGGGACCCGCGAGGAAATGGCTTATCCAAGGTGGTGTCGACTTACTAGCCAGTCAACAAACGATTCTGCCTACCAGCCGTTGGATTGACATCCAACATCTGTCGTGTATCTTCTATCTCTTGTCTTCTTCTTCCTCCAGCCGCCCAAACCAAACCACCCCGTCGGCTCCGCCTGCTCCCGCCTCCCATGGCTGGCTGCGCCTCCACCGCCCTACCGTACGTACCCTCCAACGTTGGCCAGTCCCTCCCTCTATTCCCCCACACGTCCTGTTATTCTCCGGCGACGTCAGCCCCAACACGCACCCGCGCCCGAACCAGTCAACCCTCGTACTCCCCTCCGCCTGCGACTGGACCGGCGCATCTTCAACGACTCCTGTTCGTTCCGTCCGAGGCCTCGCCGTCGTCCTCCGCCTTGCGCCCTTGGTTCGCTCGCCGTGCGCCGCCCTCTTGCGTTGTCAACATCGTCAACAACCGAGAGGAACAAGGAGATGACTGTACGTGGAGAGGATGACAGTAGGGACCCACCAGCGTCATGGCAGTACGCAAGCAAGTGCCTCTATAGTACAAGCCCAAAAATATGGTTCCTCCTAATGGTTGGACATCTAGGGCTCACGCCATTGTCAACGTAGTCAATAAACGAGAGAATTACACTACGAGCGGCTGACACCAGGGACCCAGCAAGTCGCGCAGTTTTTTTTGAGGAACAAGCAGTTGTTATTTATACTAGTTTTAGCGACGGATCAGGGTAACAACGGGGCTGTGCGGGGGCTGTGGCCCGTCTAGCCAGGGTTTTATTTATGTTTACCACATCATGAGCCCAGTTGTGTTTTTTTCTTGCTGAAAATGGCTAGCCCAGTTCTTTTTTTAAGAAATACCCAAACAAGGCCTACTTGATTTATCGGCCCTGCTCGGCTGCAAATCTTTCAAGGCGAGGAGAGTTTCATTCGGTTTGCCCAAAAATGGGTTGTACATTTTTTAAACACATCAAACCGAGAATTAGTTTCATTTTTTTTTTCATTACAAGATCTTAAATTCCATTGTTTTTTATGCGTGGACAATTATTTAGATTTTATATTTATATAAATTATTTTTCAAAATAGTTTGAATGTGAATCGATATTTCTGGATTAAAAACAGTTGACCGCACCAAAATATGCAAAATTTTGTATACTTTTTAACCGTGGCCACAATATGGGGTGTAATGCTAACAAAAAGAAGATGGGCTCCAAAAAAATTCTTAAGAATTAGCAAATGGGCTGTACATTATTAGAAATAATGGCAGATGGGTTGTATGCTGTTTTTCCACAGATTTGAGGCTGACTTGTGCGCCTACTACAGGTTTATGCGTATGCTTTCATAAAAAAAAGGTTGACGCACACGCAACGCCCTCTCAACTTAGTCAACACACGAGAGCAGTGACTGTTGGATGTCCATCCAACGGCTGTCGTGCTTCTTCAATCTCTGCTCTTCATGCTCCAGCCGCTCAAACAAGCGACGGCGGGATTGCCTGCTTCCTCCTCCCGCGGCCGGCTATGCTGTCGCGCAGGCCTCACGGCCCCATCGTACTCCCATCGCTGGCCTAGCCATCCCTCTACTCACCCACACATGTTGTTATTCTCCGGCGACGCCAGACGAACCAGTAAACCCTCGTACTCCTCCGCGTGGGAAACAACTGCCGAGTATTCCCTGGCTCCGTGTCGTTCCCTTCCTAGGCCTCGCCGTCGTCCACCGCCCTGGTGCTCTCGGCGCGGCCTGGTCAACGTGGTCAATGAACGACATCCATCTGAAGTGGACTGTACGTGGAGAGGCTGATAGCTGGGTCCACTGCCGCACGCAAGGAAATGCCTCCTTATTACGCGCAAAATAATGATTCCTCCACCTGACAGCTAGGACCCACAGGAAGGGCCTCTGTATTTCACGAAAAAAACGTTCCCCCCGCTGACAGGTCGGATCGACCAGCTATATCTTCGCACGCAAGGAAGTGCCTCCTTATTACGCCCAAAAAAATGAATACCCCCTGCTAGCTGGGACCCACCATATTGTTCAGCTGACTTGTGGGCCTACTAAGTTGACGTGGACGGAGGGCTTTGTCAACTTAGTCAATACTCCAGTGACTGTCTGATGTCCATTCAACGGCCATAGTGCTTCTTCAACCTCTGGTCTTCTTGCTCCAGCCGCCCGAAACAGCGCCGGTCGTGCCGCCTGCTCCTGCCTCCCGTGGCCGGCTGTGCTACCGCGAAGGCCTCACCGCCCCCATACTACTCCCATCACTGGCCAGGCCATCCCTCCACTCACCCACACCCCCTGTTATTACGTGCAAAATAATGATTCCTCCACCTGACATCTGGGACCCACCGAAAGGGCCTCAGTATTTTGCGAAAAAAATGTTACCGTTGCTGACAGCTTGGACCCACCAGCTATATCTTCGCACGCAAGGAAGTGCCTCCTTATTACACACAAAAACATGAATACTCCCCTCCTAGCTGGGACCCAGTATAGTGGCAAGCTGACTTGTGGGCCTACTAAGTTGACGGGGACAGAGGGATTTGTCAACTTTGTCAATATGCACAATTCTAGCTCCAGTGACCGTACGATGTCCATCCAACGGCCGTAGTGCTTCTTCAACCTCTGGTCTTCTTGCTCCAGCCGCCCAAACCAGCGCCGGTCGTGCCTCGTGCTCCTACCTCCCATGGCCGGCTGCGATGCGGCGGAGGCCTCACCGCCCCCTACTACTCCCACCGCTGGCCAGGCCAACCCTCTACTCACCCACACCCCCTGTTATTCTGCGGCGACGGCAGCCTCACACCGCAGCCGAACCAGTGAACGCTCGTACTCCTCTCCGCGTGGGCATCCATTGCCGCGTCTTGCCCGGCTCTGCGTCGTCCCCTTCCTAGGCCTTGCCGTCGTCCACCGCCGTGGTGCTCTCGGTGCGGCGTGGTCAATGTGGTCAACGACTGACTTCCATCGGAAGAGTACTGTACGTGGAGAGGCTGACAGCTGGGTCCATGGCAGCCGCAAGGAAGTGCCTCCTTATTACGCGGAAAATAATTATTCCTCCACCTGACAGCGGGGACCCACCGGATGGGCCA
This sequence comes from Triticum aestivum, assembly GCF_018294505.1. NCBI lineage: Eukaryota > Viridiplantae > Streptophyta > Magnoliopsida > Poales > Poaceae > Triticum > Triticum aestivum. Next base: position 412,975,572 of record NC_057808.1, on the reverse strand, counting down.
CCAGTATTTTGCGAAAAAAATCGTTTCCCCCTGACTGCTGGCACCCACCGGACGGGCCACCGTATTTTGCGAAAAAACGTTCCCCCCGCTGTCAGCTCAGACCCACCGGAAGTGCCTCCTTATTACGCACAAAAAAAGAATACTCCCCCGGCTAGCTGGGACCCACCTTGGTGGGAGGCTGACTTGTGGGCCTACTAAGTTGACGGGGACGAAGGACTTTGTCAACTTAGTCAATATGAACGATTCTAGATCCAGTGACCGTACGATGTCCATCCAACGGCGGTAGTGCTTCTTCAACCTCTGGTCTTCTTGCTCCAGCCGCCCAAAGCAGCGCCGGTCGTGCCGCATGCTCCTACCTCCCGTGGCCGGCTGTGCTGCCGCATAGGCCTCACCGCCCCTACTATTCCCACCGCTGGCCAGGCCCTGCGGCGATGGCAGCCTCACACCACAGCCGAACTAGTGAACCCTCATACTCCTCTCCGCGCGGGCTTCCACTGCCGCGTCTTCCCCGGCTCCGCGTCGTCCCCTTCCTAGGCCTCGCCATCATCCACCGCCGTGGTGCTCTGCGCGCGGCGTGGTCAACGTGGTTGAGGAACGACTTCCATCGGAAGAGTACTGTACGTGAAGAGGCTGACAGCTGGGTCCACGGCCACAGCCCAGTTTTTTTGTGATTTGCCAAGTAAGTCGCTTTGTCAGGCCTGTTGGGCTGCAAATCTTTCAAGACGAGGAGAGCTTTCATTCGGCTGGCCGAGAAAATGGCCCATCAATAATGAGAAATGGGTTGTACATTTTTAAAACACATCAAACCGGCAATTAGTTTCAAATATCTTTTTCTTCATTTCAAGATTTTAAATTACATTAATTTTTATGCGTGGAGAATTTGTTGGATTTTATATTGATATACATTTATTTTTAAAATTAGTTTGAATGTGAGTCGAAATTTCGGGATTAGAAACAGTTCGGACCGCACCGAAATATGCAAAATTTCGTATAACTTTTTAACCGTGGCCACAATATGGGCTGTAATGCTAACAAAAAGAATATGGGCTCAAAAAAACCTTAAGAATTAGCAAATGGGCTGTAAATTATTAGAAATAATGGCAGATGGGTTGTATGCTGTTTTCCACAGATTTGAGGCTTTCCTAAAAAAAAGGTTGACGCACAAGCACTGACTGTTGGATGTCCATCCAACGGCCGTCGTGCTTCTTCAATCTCTGCTCTTCCTGCTCCAGCCGCTCAAACAAGCGCCGGCGGGACTGCCTGCTCCCTCCTCCCCGCGGCCGGCTGTGCTGCCGCGTAGGCCTCACCGCCCCACCGTACTCCCATGCTGGCCTAGCCATCCCTCTACTCACCCACACCTGCTGTTATTCTCCGGCCACAGCAGACGAACCAGTAAACCCTCGTACAGTTGTACTCTCCTCCGCGTGGGAAACAACTGCCGAGTCTTCCCTGCCTCCGTGTCGTCCCCTTCCTAGGCCTCGCCGTCGTCCACCGCCGTGGTGCTCTCGGCGCGGCGTGGTCAATGTGGTCAACGACCGACTTCCATCGGAAGAGTACTGTGCGTGGAGGCGCTGACAGCTGGGTCCACGGCCGCAGCAAGGAAGTGCCTCCTTATTACGCACAAAATAATTATTCCTCCACTTGACAGCGGGGACCCACCGGACGGGCCACCGTATTTCGTGAAAAAAACATTTCCCCCCTGACTGCTGGGACCCACCAGCTACACCTTCGCACGCAAGGAAGTGCGCCCGGGCAAAAAAAACAAAACGATTCGCCCCCTGACTGCTGGGACCCACCAGCTACATCTTCGCACGCAAGGAAGTGCCTGACAGTCGGGACCCACCTGGTCGAAGTGTACGTAGCATTGTCATTCTGGCCGCGAACATGTACGTACATATATACTGGTGGATGTAGAGGCACGCACTTGTCGTAGTAGAGGCGCGCACGTAGCATGTACACGTACGTACATCGGCCAGGGTGCAAGAAAGAAAATACGGCCACGTATGTGTACATACGGGCGGGGTCTCGAACGCCTACTCGTGCATACGTACGGCGAGGGCTCGTTGACATGGCTGGGTCGGAACGGAGAAACAGCGTCGTCGTCGTGTTCATGGGGAGGCAACGGAATGCGTCGTGTTCATCGGGAGGCAACGGAATGCGTCGTGTTCATCGGGAGGCAACGGAACGCGTGGGAGCCAACCGGCTGGGTCGGAACGGAATGCGTGGTCATGTTCATCGGGAGGGCTTGGACGGAACAGGCGATGGAAACAAGGTCTGGCGTATCGCAGAACGGAGGAAACAGCCTTGTGTTCGACCGGCCACGTTCGAAACAGGATCCTGTTCATCGAGAGGGGTCTGGCGTACCGCAAAACGGACGAAATGGACCTCCTACGGTCAAAACGGGGGTCCTGTTGATCGGGAGGGGTGTGGCGTACCGCAAAACGGACGAAACGGACCTCCTACGGTCGAAACGGGGGTCCTGTTCATCGGGAGGGGTGTGGCGTACCGCAAAACGGACGAAACGGACCTCCTACGGTCGAAACGGGGGTCCTGTTCATCGGGAGGGGTGTGGCGTACCGCAAAACGGGACTCCACGAGATACTGTTCATCTCCACCGTCGACCTCCTCCAGCCTCCACGGGCTACCGTCAACCTCCTCCAGCCTCCACGGGCTCCTGTTCATCCAGCCTCCACCGCGCGCTACTCCACCGGCTACTGTTCAACCGCCCCTCCACGGGCACCCCTCCACCGTCTACTGTTCATCCAGCCCTCCACACCACGGGGTCCTGTTCAACCACCCCTCCACGGGCACCCCTCCACCATCTACTGTTCATCCAGCCCTCCACACCACGGGGTCCTGTTCATCCAGAGTCGACGCCACCGCTCACTGTTCATCCAACCCCCCGCAACGCTCACTGTTCATTCCAGAGGCAGCATCGATCGGCTTCAGTTAGCAGCAGTAGCGAAGGAATCGCTCGATCGGGTTCAGTTAACAGCCATCGATCGATCGCTCGGGTTCAGTAACGCGTAGCCTACAGTGCAATCGCTCGGGTTCAGTTAGAGCCCAACGCCTCGCTCGGGTTCAGTTAGAGCCAACGCCTCACACACACGCGCGTATGTGTACGAGAGAAACGCGCATCGCTCGGCCCCCGACCTCCCACCATAACCGGGAACTCCCCGAAATTTTCCTCGCCCTCGCTTCTACCACGGTTTTTTCCGTCATGGACGGCCCAAAGAATGTCATGCAGCTGCGTCTCCGGTCCGCCAAGGACGAAAAGCCCATTTTCTGTCATGATTTTTTGTCATAGAAGTAGGAGCCCACCACATCTATGATGATACCGGGTTTTGTCACAATTATCGTCATAGAAGTGTCATATGTATGACAGAAAAAATTTCGTTCGGCCCAAAATGTCACGGATGTGTCTTGTTTTGTAGTGCCTTTGGTGATAACTCAAAGGGTAAGGTGGTTGGCCTTGGTACGGTGGCCATCTCACATGATAGCTCCATACAAAATGTCATGCTCGTTGAATCTCTTGGCTATAATTTACTTTCCGTATCTAGACTTGCTGACTTTGGCTTCAATGTCCTGTTTACTGAAGTAGATTGCCAAGTGTTTCGTAGAGATAACCATAAAATGGTCTTTACCGGTATACGTAGAGGTGATCCATATATTGTTGATTTCACTAAAAAGGCTCAACCTAGAACTTGCTTAATTGCTAAATCCTCTAAAGGCTGGTTGTGGCATAGAAGGTTAGGTCATGTGGGCATGCGAAATCTTGATAAGCTTATTAAAGGTGATCATATCCTTGGATTAAAGATGTTATATTTGACAAGGACAGACTTTGTAGTGCTTGTCAAGCAGGTAAACAAGTTGGAGGAAGCCACCCCATGAAGAACATCATGACCACGAGAAGACCGCTCGAGCTACTTCATATGGATCTCTTTGGTCCCAATGCCTACAAATGTCTCGGTGGAAACTCATTTGGTCTAGTTATAGTCGATGATTTTTCAAGGTTTACGTGGGTGTTCTTTCTTGATGATAAATCTCAGGTCCAAAAGATCTTGAAGAACTTCACTAGGAAGGCCCAAAATCAATTTGAAGTGGAGATCAAGAAGGTTCACAGCGACAACGGAACAGAGTTCAAGAACGCAAATGTGGATACCTTTCTTGATGAAGAAGGGATTTCACACGAGTTCTCGCCTACGCACACACCTCAACAAAATGGAGTTGTTGAGAGGAAGAACAAGACTCTTATTGAAATGGCAAGAACGATGCTTGATGAGTACAAGACTCCCAAACACTTTTGGGCGGAAGCGGTTGAGATAGCTTGTCATGCAACAAATCGCTTGTATCTTCACAAGCTACTCGGCAAGACGGCATACGAGCTCTTCACAGGTAACAAACCCCAAGTTGGATACTTTCGAGTATTCGGCTCAAAGTGCTACATTCTTGATAAGCATCGTCGTTCCAAATTTGCTCCTAAATCTCATGAAGGTTTGCTACTTGGTTATGGCTCAAACTCTCACACTTACCGTGTCTACAACAATTTCACCCGAAAGGTTGAAGAGACGGTAGATGTGAAGTTTGATGAATCTAATGGCTCGCAAGTAGAGCAATTGCCAATTGATGTAGGAGACAAAGACCCTTCGGAAGCAATTCAAGACTTGTCTATTGGCAAGATCCGTCCAACGGAGGTGAAGGAGAGTACCTCGTCGGTCCAAGTGGAAGCTTCTACCTCACGACAAGGTGAACCAAGAATTGATACGGAAGCATCCACAAGTGGGACACACCAAGATGAAGAAAATGAGGAAGTACACCAAGATGAACCTCATCAACCTCCTTCTCCACCACGACAAGAGAACGACAACGTCAACAATGAAGAAGCCCAAGAAGAAGAACACGATGATGAAGAAGATGTTCCACCCCGACCAAAACAAAAGCTCTCACGAGCTTGAGCAAGAGTCGCCAGAGACCATCCCGTTGAGCAAATCTACAATGATATCCAAACTGGGAGAATCACTCGCTCTAAATCTCGTTTGGCTAATTTTTGTGAACATTATTCATTCATCTCTAGCATTGAACCCATCAAGGTTGAAGAAGCATTGGAAGATCCGGGTTGGATAAATGCCATGCATGAAGAGCTACACAACTTTGAGAGAAACCAAGTGTGGACATTGGTCGAGAAGCCCGACAACAACCACAACATCATCGGTACCAAATGGGTGTTTCGCAACAAGCAAGATGAAGATGGACAAGTAGTTTGCAACAAAGCACGTCTCGTCGCCCAAGGCTACACTCAAGTCGAAGGTATGTACTATGGTGAGACATATGCCCCCGTTGCTAGACTTGAGTCCATCCGCATCTTACTTGCCTACGCCAATCACCATGATATCACCTTGTACCAAATGGACATTAAAAGTGCTTGTCTAAATGGTGAAATTGAGGAGGAAGTTTATGTTAAACAACCTCCCGGCTTTGTTAACCCTAAGAAACCGGACCATGTTTACAAACTTCACAAAGCTCTTTATGGTCGTAAACAAGCTCCTAGACACTACTAAAAGCCTATTAGCAACGCGGGTTTTAGGCCTATCAGTAGCGCGGGCCGGAGCGCTACTGGTATGACGCTACAGCTAAAGGTTAGCAGTAGCGTTGGTTAGCAAACGCTACTGCTACACCGACTTAGTAGTAGCGCTTTACCGACGAGGCGCTACTGGTAATTACTAGTAGCGCTTCTCCCAGCCCGCGCTACTACTATTATTCTATATTTTATTTCTTCTTTATTTCATGTTGTATTCATACACCTCTATACAAGTTTTCATACAGCAGCAATTTAGAGATTGTTTTTACATCGTAATGAGTTATTACATCAATGGGTGAAAGAACCGTGGACTAGTTTCAAGTGGATGGACATCCACTTGAAACTAATCCGCGGTTCTTTCACGCAATGCTATAATAAATATCATCATCATCATCATCATCATCATCATCATCATCATCATATCATTAACAACTTATCATCATAATACATCATTGTCATATAACACCTCCTCATGATCATCGTTTTCATCGATGAGACATCACATAGCAAGTTGGTCACTAGTCATAATCACAACTACTCCTCATCATCAACTATAACACATTGTACCACATAATAAACATATTGTACCTCATAGGACCTACTACATTCTCTTAGGACCTACTATATTCTCTAAGGTAAAATAGCAAAAAACAAGATAGCCCCTGGCTCTCCATTATGGGGAAATGCAGATTATCCTGTCTCCAATTCTTGCCTTACGCTTAATGTTGCTTCCAAGAACCTCCTTACGAATGTCCAAACATTTTTTCCACTCTTTGATTAGCATGTGTTCACCGGTTTCAGAAATCCGATATGCATAGGTGAGATCCGTAGGATGACCTGGCTGTATGTTCAGAACTTCAAGGCGACCATTGTAATACATCAGATGAGGCACACAATCCATCGGGATTTTCTGTTGAAAAACATAGTAATAACTTCGTAGTTAGCAATGATGTACTAGTTTTAGAAGTATGCAAAATATGCACATATGTCGTAATAGTAAAAAATCTTACCAGGGTATCTCCATAGAAGTTATCGTGGTTCAACACGTGCACTAGTGGCACGTATTCACCATAATTTGGAGGAGTTTGATAATAGGTATTGTAATTCTCAAGACAAGTACAAAATGCGACCAGATGACTTTTCTCCTGATAAGTTAATTCGGAGCCTTCGGTGTAGTGGGTTTTGTCTACCATCTTCCGCACACTCTTTGAAGAATCAAAGTAAGCTGTCAATGGAAATAAGCTGTCAACTATTTTGAAATATACAATATAAATTAGCTAATAACATGTTTGAGAAACTCACATAGCGGTAAAATTGGAAGCGTATCAACAAAGACCCAAATGTCCATATTGTCTTGCTCGATGTCAGGATCACCAAGATCCATGGTGACAAGCATACCCTCATAAAAACCATACATCTTGCAAAGTGCTTCCCAATTTGGGCAACCAAAATGGGTTACGCTTTGAGCATTGTACAGATTTACTTCAAAATACATACCATGATGGGTCCTTAGGTGAATTTTCTTTGTTTCGAAACTTTCATGGTCTTCAAAACACATCCTCTCCGAGACATAGCGTCTTGCATAGCATGGGATAAGCTAGTCGAATTGCAAAAGATGAAAATTACACGTTCAAATAGTTGAAGTCGTGCTTAATTATGAAAAAAACAATTGTCGTCGTTGCGTACCGTTTCAACGTCGAAGGTCTCCTCGAGCTTAATGTTGAAGCGTCGATCTTCGTCCAGGCAAAGGAACCTGTCACACAGACCTCGATCGTCGTGGCACCAGCTGCACTCCCCCGGGAGACTTTCGTCATCCGAGTACGACATTTCCTACGTTCATAATTCAAAGATTAAACTTGTACAATTAAATATATGTACTAAAAAATCTAAATTAGATCATTATTTTTCGAGAAAATCCAGGCCACTCGATATTTCCTACATATTCTAGCACAAGTCATGCCAGAATTCACGGAAAAATCCGGCATGACCTTTGCTAAAAAAAGGACATATCGAGCGCCTAAAATTTGTTGGAACGGAAATTAATCAACACTCCGGCAAAACATAGGCCACTCGGAGGTGTAACCTGAACATGACCGGCCACTTGGGCAACCACATATCCTATTTGAGCAACACAGGATATACATGTTTTTATCTACATCATATATATCTTATAGGACTCATATTGACATGGAGATTTGGCTGGTCTCACCTCGAGGTCGGAGGGGGTCAGTGATGGGGACGACAGCGGGGATGATGGAGGGGCTCCTTGATTTCTGCAAAAGCAAAAACCCTATAAGTTATCACTAATACATCCCGAATAATTGCTTAAAATGAAAAAATAACAACAAATATGACATGGTCAACTAGTTCTATTAATTCAACTAGTTCTTACTAAATATAAACTTACTATAAATAGAAAAAAACTAGTTCTTTCTAAAAATAAAGTAGTTCAACTAGTTAATTTAATTTTCTTACTAAAAATACATTAGTTCTATTAATTCAACTAGTTCAACTAGTTTATTAATTTACTTACTAAACTAGTTCAACTAAAACTAAACTAGTTCAACTAGTTTATTAATTTACTTACTAATTATTTTAAACACTTACTAAATAAACTAGTTCTATTAAGCACTTACTATAAATAAACTAGTTCTATTAAGCACTTACTAAATAAACTAGTTCTATTAATCACTTAATATAAATAAACTAGTTATATTAATCACTTATTAAATAAACTATTTCTATTAAACACTTACTAAAAATTCTACTACCCTAGTTCTACCCTAAATTTTCTTACTTCTATTTTATTCAAAACACCTAAAATAGTCAAAAAAATATTCTATTAAAAACCTACATTCTACAATGTCTACATTCTAAAATCTACATTTAAATTACCTACAATTTGCAAGAACAGAGACAAGGGAGGGAGGGAGGAGAGAGGAGGGCGAGGGGGCGTCCGGAGGAGGAGGGGGAGGGGCCGGCCGGAGGAGGAGGAGGGAGGGGCGGTGGGAGGAGGGCTACCGGGGGAGGAGGGTGGAGGGAGGAGGGGCGGCCGGAGGAGGGGGGGCCGGCCGGAGGAGGAGGAGGGAGGGGCGGTGGGAGGAGGGCTGCCGGCGGAGGAGGGAGGAGGGAGGAGGGGGCGGCCGGAGGAGGAGGGAGCAGGGGGCGGCCGGAGGCGGAGGGAGGAGGGCGCGGTGGGAGGAGGAGAGAGTACCTCGGTGGAGGACGGACGACGGCGGCGGCGGCGGACGACAGGTATCGGCGTGGGCGAGAGTGACTGAGAGGGAGAGTGAGTGAGAGAGGGCCGGCCGCGTGGGGAGGATAAGGTAGGGTTAGTAGTAGCGCGTGTGTGGGAAAAGCTCTACAGCTAAGGAGAATAGCAGAAGCGCTGGGCGAGTATATGCGCTACTGCTAAGTTGGGCTAGCCATGTGCGCCCAGTTCAAACATAGCAGCAGCGCTTTTTGCTAGTACGCGCTACTGCTAAAGTCATAGCAGTAGCGCGGTTTATTTACGCGCGCAGCTACTAAGTAGCAGTAGCGCATGATTTTGTCCAGCGCTACTGCTAAGATGTTGTGTATAAGGTTTTCCCTAGTAGTGAGAGCGTGGTATAAATGCTTGACCAAATTCCTTATTGAAAAAGGCTTTGAGACTGGAAAAATTGATTTTACTCTTTTCACAAAAAGGGTTAATGGAGAACTATTTGTGTGCCAAATCTATATTGATGATATTATATTTGGTTCAACTAACTCTCATTTTAGTGAGAAGTTTGGAAAGCTAATGTCGGAGAAATTTGAGATGTCTATGATGAGTGAACTCAAATTCTTTCTTGGTTTGCAAATCAAGCAAACTAAGGAAGGTACCTTTGTCTCTCAAACAAAGTACACCAAGGACTTATTCAAGAGTTCAATATGCAAGAATGCAAAGGTATGAATACACCCATGCCTACTAGTGGACATCTTGATTTGACTAAAGATGGTGAACCGGTTGATCAAAAAGTTTACTGCTCTATGATCGGTTCATTGTTATATCTATGTGCCTCTCGTCCCGACATTATGCTAAGTGTGTGCATGTGTGCACGATATCAAGCGGCCACTAAGGAATGTCATCTTAAGGCTGTGAAAAGGATAGCGAGATACCTAATACATACACCAAATTTTGGCATTTGGTATCCTAAGAGGTCTTCTTTTGATCTTGTTGGCTACTCTGATTCGAACTATGCCGGAGACAAGGTTGATAGAAAGTCCACTTCGGGTACATGTCAATTTCTTGGTAGATCTCTTGTGTCTTGGTCCTCCAAGAAACAAAACTCAGTATCCTTATCTACCACCAAAGCGGAATACATTGCCGCCGGTTCATGTTGTGCTCAATTACTTTGGATGACCCAAACTCTTAAAGATTATGGGTTATATGTGAAACATGTTCCATTGCTTTGTGACAATGAAAGTGCTATTAAGATTGCTCACAATCACATGCAACATTCTCGAACTAAGCATATTGAAGTTTGTCATCATTTCATTCGAGATCACGTTGCTAAAGGTGATATTGATCTTAAGCATGTTCGTACCGATAAGCAATTGGCGGATATATTCACCAAACCGCTTGATGAGAAAGTATTTTGCCGGTTGAGAGGTGAATTGAACATCATTGATGCTTCAAACTTGGAGTAGGGACTCCATTTGGATACATGCAAGGCATGAGCCTTTGACTAATCCTTGATATTTCTCTTATGATGATAATCATATGTCTTGGATACATTTGCACCTTGCATGTTATCTAACCCTTGTAGGTACTTGGATGAGTCTAAATCTATGAGATTGCAACTCACTCACATCTTGAGCAATCTCTACATCACCAAGTCTCCACAACACGGTGGTTGAAAACAAGGAAGCATGAAACCCTTCAAATATATCCTTTGGCAAATTCTATATCAAGTTTCATGATTGTCATTTTGGATGCACAAGTGCTCTTCCTTGCAAAACTAACCCATGTAGGTAGATGAACTCCAATTCCAAGTGGTGCTCCCAACTCTTGATGAGCTATATCAACCTTGAGCAACCCACACAAGTTCAACTACATGATCAAGATCAACACCACCACCCCAAGGTATGTTATTCCATCTTAGAGAAGCTTTACCCCAAGTCATGGGTCAAAGCAGCTCAACAAGATGTGAATACATCAAAATGCTTAAACGAAAAAATGGTAACCCCATTTTGAGCTTAAACGATGAGTATGACCTATGATCAAGTGCCTTCACTTGACTCCTAAGTCAATATACTCTAACATAGGTGACTTTGTCGCCGACCAATTCTAGATGAAGTTCTCTAGTATTTTCTCTGTGCTTTTGCATTTGTCTCATGCATATTTGTTTCCCTTTCAAAAAAACTTCATCTATATCTCTTTTCTTTTTATCTTTGTTCTGCTTTCCCTGCATCCAATTCATTGCAAATTCTTTAAGCTCATTCCCTGCAAATCCTTGTGAGATCTTATTTGCCTAGTGAGCTGATATGACAAGTGCTTTATCTCTGTAATGAACTCGGACACACCGATTTTTCTCCTTCGATCAAACCGAATCACCTCGGTGCCACCGAAGACAACAACTCGGTGTTACCGATTTCAACACTGAGACAACTATTTGTCATTTGCATCCTGCACATTTTGTTCCAGCTCCACTCGATGATTCTTATCCTCTACCAGCACCTTATTTTCCCTGCTGCTTTGCTATGTGACTCAAGGACTAAACCTATTTTGACTCACACTCCAGAAGACCCCTTCTTGGAAATTGATGTCAAAGGAGGAGAGAGAGCTCACATCAAAGCTTTAATCATATCAAAAGGGGGGAAGGAGAGATAATCACATCAAAGAGAGACCCCAGATGCTTGGTATTCAAAGAGGAGAGAAGTCACATGTCTTTAGAGGGGAAAGACATGTTCATGTTGTTTGTGTGTCTGCTTTGCTCTGATTTTCTGTTCCTTATCTTCTCCCAGTATCCCATATAAGATTCAGGGGGAGCAAGACATCTAAAGGAAGGAAAACTTCAAATTCATTGCATATCTTTACCTTTTGGGGACATGTCTACACTCAAATAGAGTACCTAGTACTCACTCTCTACATGTCATCCCAATCTTGGTACTCTTGTGGTTTGCAGTTCTTATTTTGTTCAGTAGATGTATCTGTGTTATCTAACCTTGTTTACTCAGGTTCATCTCTTCCTAAGCTATCTCAAGACCACAAGGTAAGTATATGCATCACACTCATGTGCATGAGGATCTCTTGTTGATGTACATATTGTTTGCAAGAAGGACTCATGAGCATGAAGGTACATTTCCTATATTAACACCATTTGCTCTGATGCATATAGCCAAGATACATGCAACTCATTGCTTGCTCTGTCATGTTTATGCACTCACTTGCTCTTATGTTCCATATTTACATGATTGCATACATGTAGGGGGAGCCTATGCATGTTACATGTCTTTCCAAAGCTTTACCTTCCCTTCTCTATATCTTTATCTAAAAGATTTGATGTATGTTGTCATCAATTACCAAAAAGGGGGAGATTGAAAGCACAAGTGCTCCCTGGGTGATTTTGGTAATTAAGTACAACATATCTCTTGTTGGACTAATACTTCTACCTAGTATGTTTCAGACAAGTTCAACAGTGGAGTGGCATGGACAAGAGGATGTGGAACCCCTTCAAGATGCAAAGGACAAAGGATTGGCTCAAGCTCAAAGCTCAGGACTCTACATTTTCTATTTTAGTGATCCAAGATCACATTGAGTCCATAGGAAATCCAATACTATTAAAAGGGGATGAGGTGTTGCTTAATGGCTTGCTTGCTCAAAGTGCTTAGTGATATGCTCCAAAGCCCTCAACCACTTTCTCATATCCACATATGTCCCAAACCAAAAGTCAAACTCGGCCCCACCGATTTGTTCTATCCGGCGCCACCGAGTTCATTTGACATAGCCACTGCCAGAAACCCTAATCAATTCGGTCTCACCGATGGGATCCCGGTCTCACAGAGATGGGCTTGCAAACTCTCTAGTCCCTGTTGCAATAACTTCGGTCACACCAAGATTTGTAATCGGTCTCAACGAGTTTTCTTGACCAACTCTCTGTTTAGCTCATTACCAAAATCGGTCCCATCAAGTTTGTGTAATTGGTCAAACCGAGATGAGGTTTTACCCTAACCCTAGCACATCGGTCCCACCGAGTTGATCATATCGGTCCCACCGAAATTCCTAACAGTCACATTTTGAACTAAATCGGTCTCACCGAGTTTTCTGATTCGGTCCCACCGAGTTTGGTAACTTGTGTGTAACGGTTAGATTTTGTGTGGAGGCTACATATACCCCTCCACCCTCTCTTCATTCATGGAGAAAGCCATCAGAACATGCCTACACTTCCAGCATTCATTTTTTGAGAGAGAACCACCTACTCATGTGTTGAGACCAAGATATTCCATTCCAACCACATAAATCTTGATCTCTAGCCTTCCCCAAGTTGCTTTCCACTCAAATCATCTTTCCACCAAATCCAAATCTGTGAGAGAGAGTTGAGTGTTGGGGAGACTATCATTTGAAGCACAAGAGCAAGGAGTTCATCATCAACACACCATCTATTACCTTTTGGAGAGTAGTGTCTCCTAGATTGGTTAGGTGTCACTTGGGAGCCTCCGTCAAGATTGTGGAGTTGAACCAAGGAGTTTGTACGGGCAAGGAGATTGCCTACTTCGTGAAGATCTACCCTAGTGAGGCAAGTCCTTCATGGGCGATGGCCATGGTGGGATAGACAAGGTTGCTTCTTCGTGGACCCTTCGTGGGTGGAGCCCTCCGTGGACTCGCGCAACCGTTACCCTTCGTGGGGTGAAGTCTACATCAACGTGGATGTTCGATAGCACCACCTATCGGGACCACGGATAAAAAATCTTCGTGTCTCCAATTGCGTTTGCACACTCCAATCCCATCCCTTTACATTCTTGCAATTTGCATGCTTTACTTTCCGCTGCTCATATACTCTTGTCATGCTTGCTTGATATGTATTGTGAATATTTAAACATGTGCTAAAACTCCACCTCAACTTGAAGAAATTAAAAACTGCCACTTTTCTTGCTAAGAGTCTATTCACCCCCCTCTAGACACCTCTTCTCGATCCTTTCAGGTACACAATAGGTCTGGTATACAACATAGGATACTTCATAGAACCTATGACTGAGGCATAGGTAATGACTTTCATTCTCTTTCTATTTTCTGCCGTGTTCGGGTTTTGAGTCTTACTCAACTTCACACCTTGCAACACAGGCAAGAACTCCTTCTTTGACTGATCCATTTTGAACTACTTCAAAATCTTGTCAAGGTATATACTCATTGAAAAAATCTTATCAAGCGTCTTGATCTATCTCTATACATCTTGATGCGCAATATGTATGCAGCTTTACCGAGGTCTTTCTTTAAAAAAAATTCCTTTCAAACACTCCTTTATGCTTTCCAGAAAATTCTACATCATTTCCGATCAACAATATGTCATTCACATATACTTATCAGAAAGGTTGTAGTGCTCCCACTCACTTTCTTGTAAATACAGGCTTCACCGCAAGTCTGTATACAACTGTATGCTTTGATCAACTCATGAAAGCGTATATTCCAACTCCGAGATGCTTGCACCAGTCCATAGATGGATCACTGGAGCTTGCACACTTTGTTAGCACCTTTAGGATTGAGAAAACCTTCTGGTTGCATCATATACAACTCTTCTTTAATAAATCCATTAAGGAATACAGTTTTGACATCCATTTGCCAGATTTCATAAAATGTGGCAATTGCTAACATGATTCGGACAGACTTTAAGCATTGATACGAGTGAGAAAATCTCATCGTAGTCAACACCTTGAACTTGTCGAAAACCTTTTGCGACCATTCGAGCTTTGTAGATAGTAACACTACTATCAGCGTCTGTCTTCCTCTTGAAGATCCATTCATTCTCAATGGCTCGCCGATCATCGGGCAAGTCAATCAAAGTCCATACTTTGTTCTCATACGTGGATCCCATCTCAGATTTTATGGCCTCAAGCAATTTCGCGGAATCTAGGCTCATCATCGCTTCCTCGTAGTTCGTAGGTTTGTCATGGTCTAGTAACATGACTTCCAGAACAGGATTACCATCCATTTTGGTGCGGACTGTACTCTGGTTGACCTACGAGGTTCGGTAGTAACTTGATCTGAAGTTTCATGATCAGCATCATTAGCTTCCTCACTAATTGCTGTAGGAATCACTGGAACTGATTTCTGTGATGAACTACTTTCCAATTCGGGAGAAGGTACAATTACCTCATCAAGTTCTACATTCCTCCCACTCACTTATTTCGAGAGAGACTCCTTCTGTAGAAAGGATCCATTCTTAGCAATGAATATCTTGCCTTCTGTTGGGGATATAACTATTGGGTATGACCCGCCCAGGAAGGGCCGGGTCATGCCACTGGCGGCTCATAATGATAAGGCCCATGAAGATGTTGAAAATGGCGGTTCGCGAAGCAGGCTTACTGGAGGCCCAAGACCCAAAGGCGGCTTGAGGCCCACAGGTGTGAACCGCCATATATGTATGACTTGTGTTGTAAGGCATGCGTAGTTAGTCACCGAGCCGGACATGTTATGTATGAGCCGGCCGGGACTCCGTGAGCCGCCGGGCGTCAACCTATGTATATAAAGGGATGACCCGGCGGCGGTTTAGGGCAAGAGACAAGAGATCGAAAGCTAGGTCAAGCGTATTTGCTCCATGGTAATCGAAACCCAAGCAATACCACCTCAAACTAGATTAGGCCTTTACCTTCACCGCAACGGGCCGAACCTGTCGTGGAACTGTCACGGCAGATGTCCTAGTGTGAGGACTTAGTCGTGAGGCCAACGCATCTATGTGGTAGCTTGAGAGGGGTTGAGCGGAATCGAGAAACGCAACACAAGACAAGGGTTTAGACAGCTTTGGGCCCCGGGAAACATCATCCGGTAACAACCCTACATGCTGTTTGTGGCTAGGTCTCATTATCATCATGAGGGAGTCGCCGGTAAGCCGGCTTTCCTCTAGTTGTGTCTAGCCCAAGAGATTGTTTCTTGTTCCTTGTCCCCTCTTTGGGGTGCCCTGCCCCTCCTTATATAAGTTGAAGGGGCGGGTTACATGACTAGTCCTAGTAGGATTAGGATTACTCAATTACAAGTGGAGTCCTAGTCTTTCTTCCTTTGTAAGGGAATATTCCTTACGCTTTCCTCTTAAGCCGGCCCACCATAACATGAACCAGCCTTCTGGGCCTTGGGCTTAGTCTTCTATCTGACCAGCCGTCGGGGCCATCCATGAGTCATCTGGCTCGTGAGTCATCTGACCAATGAGCCGCCAGACCCGTGAATCGCTAGTCTTCCGGCGGGTCATCGATGAAGCGCCAAGTCTGGCCGGGTCATATTTCCGGCCGGGTTATACCGTGGGGTATATCCCCGACAGAACCAGTATAAACTCTATGTGTCCTTTGTCCCGTTTAACCCCTTTAAGCTAACCTAGTTGCGATGGCTCCACGACTAAGTCCTTTTGCTAGGACATCTGCCGTTAAAATTCCATGACAGTTGGCGCCCACCATGGGGCCAGCGCAGGGTGGTTTCGAGTTCTTGAAGGGCAGCAATGAAGGGATCATGGGATACGCTGTGGGCCGGATGACCAAGAGTCGCCGCGACAAGCTCTACATCGATGATGCAGGCTGGGGCCCCGAGGCCGACTCAATTGAGTACGGGTACCGGGCCTTATGCTCATAAAAATTTCAACCAGTGTAGCCCCCAAGGGCCGGGTCATTATGCAATAATGAGCAGGGACTTTGTAAATATGATCATGTAAACTTGAGCAGCAACGTGTAGCCCCCAAGGGCCGGCTCAGTAAGATATTACTGAGCTGGGACTTTGTATATGATTCATTGATAATAACATCATATGATGTAATCTCCACCATGGGGCTTGAACCCACGTCCACAAGGTTAAGAGCTTTGTACTCTATCAACTGAGTAGTGGATCTTTCAATATAATGGATTAAGGCTTGTGTACCTTGAATTTTCGACAGGAGCAATTGGTATCCCCCAAGGGCCGGCTCATTATGATGTGATGAGTCGGGTCTTCAATAAGGTGAGCAAAGAATAACTTTGCATTAGCCCCCAAGTGCCATGGTGCATGCTGGCAGTGACATGGGACTTGCATATTTGATGTAATCTCAATTTGAATAATGTAGCCCCCAAGTGCCGGGTCATAAGCCTGCAGTGACTCAGGACTATTCCTTTCATTGTATAATAAATCATATCCATTGATAAGATAATACCCGTTGCCCGAAAGCGACTTTGAAAACCTCAATCATAATATTGGTTATTGATAACCATAAAAAATTCAGCCATGTTGGCTATTCAAGATTTGAATAATATAACCTGGTTTGGAAACTGGTTCCTGTGGTGTATATTTAGACTGCCGGCTTAGGATACCTGTGCAGTAAGGGTGATAACCCAATCTTTAGAAGCCAAAACTTCCAAATGTTTATGATTGTCATATGATGGCGACTTATCATCCAAAGTCAAGCCGGGTTAATCGAAACCACATATATGCTTCAGATATGAACAAAAAGTCTCAAGACAAACCCAAAAGACTGTTTTCAAAAAACTTAGGTCAAACAAATTGAAAAAAGCAAGGCTTCTGATTCGAATACGATCAGTAAGCCGGGCCAAAGGGGGTTAAGCTGGGATTCGAATACGATCGGGAAGCCCCCTAGTGGTTTTGGCGTTGCACCGATCAAGAGGGTACCGACAGCTATGTTCTCTTTGGTTCGAATACGACCTATGTTTGAACAGGAAGCCCCCAAATGACCTTGAGAATTTTTTAACGACTCTGATTCGAATACGATCAAAGTTAGACCCAAAAGAGGTTAAGCTATGATTCGAAAACGATCAAGAAGCTCCCTAGTGAGTTTGGCATTGTGCCGATCATGAGGGTACCGACAGCTATGTTCTCTTTGGTTCGAATACGACCTATGTTTGAACAGGAAGCCCCCAAATGACCTTGAGAGTTTTTTAACGACTCTGACTCGAATACGATCAAAGTCGCACCCAATAGAGGTTAAGCTATGATTCGAATACGATCAAGAAGCCCCCTAGTGGGTTTGGCATTGTGCCGATCAAGAGGGTACCGACAGCTATGTTCTCTTTGGTTCGAATACGACCTATGTTTGAACAGCAAGCCCCCAAATGACCTTGAGAGTTTTTTAACGACTCTAATTCGAATACGATCAAAGTCGGACCCAAATGGGGTTAAGCTATATTCGAATACGATCCGCCTCCAATGGTCGTTGAAGCAGGGTACCTATGTTTCAGTTGTGCTTTGCAACAGACTCTCTTTGGTCCCTTTAATTTTTCCTAAGAACTCAACTTTGCAAGAGATAATTCTTCTTGAACCGGAATTTTTAAAACAGATTTGAGAGCTTTAGAGCTTTGTGGGAGACAGTTTCCTCTTAAACCGGATTTTGAACCGGATATTGAAAGCTTCAGCATTATGTGGGAGACAGGATTTCCCTTGAACCGGATTGTAAACCGGAAGCACCATTGTGAGCCGGAATTTCCTGACGGCCTTTTAAATTTTCATCGATAGAGCAGTAATCTCTGGGGCCGGGTTAATTTTCCCTCCAATGACCCGGAGTTCTTGAATGCATTGAAACCGGCCAATTCTGCCGAGTCATACCATTGTCGCCCCCGAGTCTCAAGATGACTCGAGGAGTTGGCTTGAGATTCTCCATATTTGACCCAGAAGGCGTATATCATTGGTGTTGATAGCGTGATATGAATCCACAGAAGGTTGAGGTGACTACGGGGGTTATAAATGATCCCGTATGAGCCATGTTAGCAACTCGGCCAATGGTTCCTTCCAACTAGCTGTTTGAAGTTAACCAAACTGTAGTGGCGGCGACTTGTGCGCGTGCCCATTGAGCCATCCAGTGCAGACGGCGGCTGATAATACATGATAATTTGCCTCCAATTTGTTCTAAGAAAACCGGGCTACCCAAGCAGTGACTTGCTCATACTCAATAAACAGCTCACGCAGACAGGTGCGGCCCGGTATGTTGATGTAGACTAGGCCGCGAGAGATGGACGAAAAAGATGACCGCAACATCTGAGGCGGCACAGACAGATGAGCCGGCCGTGGCGTGGTAAGCCGGTGCGGACAGGCGAGTCGATCGCAGGTGCGGTAAAACCGCGCGGACGGGCGGTTCGGCCACGTCATGTTGATGTAAATTGGGCCGCAGAGGCCGCGGCTTGAAGTGAACAATTGTCCTGCATCAAAAACATCGCAAGCCAGAGTAATGTTCTTTGACAAAAGCAATATATGCTAATAAAAAAATTTAAACGGATAGATATCACCTGATTGTTCGGATGACGGATGATCCGTTCAACGCAACAGAGGCGGCTCAGGCAGACCGAAGACTCAATATAGCCCAGGCGGCTCAACACGGCAGAGGCGGCTCAACGCGGCCCCGGCGGCTCAACACAGCAGCGAAACGGAGGCATCGCCATGGCGGCGGCTCAGAAACTGCAGCGGAAGCGCGGTTGAGACAGCGGAGGCGGCAACTTGAACAGCTTGAAACGGACGCGAGTTGACCTGAGGGCAGGCGGCGGTTCATCATGTGA
This sequence comes from Triticum aestivum, assembly GCF_018294505.1. Taxonomy (NCBI): domain Eukaryota; kingdom Viridiplantae; phylum Streptophyta; class Magnoliopsida; order Poales; family Poaceae; genus Triticum; species Triticum aestivum. The sequence continues at coordinate 412,956,305 of NC_057808.1, read as the reverse complement.
CGGTTTAATGCGGGACATGGCTCACGAAACTTCTTCAGCCCCGGCGATACGGGTCGCAGGGTCCCGGCGACTCAAAGAGGCAATACGGATCATGGCAGAGGCGGCTCACGCCGCAACGGCGGGTTGAGGTGTGCTGGTGAAGCGCAGTAGCAGCTGAAGGGCTCAATACGGAACGAGGCCGACGCGACACAACGTGCAGCGCGCTTGGCGGGCCATGGCAGCGGTGAGGAGGACCTCGGAAGCGGGCACGGTAGCGGCTTACTGCAAAGGACGTGTGATTGAAAGGGAGCTTTGAGCGGTAGTGTTTTGGCACGTATCCACAACGGCGGCTCTCAGCAAAATCCCCACAAGGCCGAGGTGGCTTAGAGCAAGGATGGGTGACGGCGGCTTAATACGAAGGCACTTAGAGCAATGGCTCGACGCGAAATCTGGTGAGACGGTCGGCGACTCGCAGCAGAGGCAAACGGAAGACGCAAGCGCAGCGGCTGTGGCGGCTCTCAGGCACCCATGGCCGGGGCGGCTCAACGCGGCCCGACGGAAATCGGTGAGGCGAGGCCGGTTCGTCAGCGGAGACCAAATCTTACGTCCCAATCCGTTCCGGGTCATTCTTGATCTGATTCCCACGTCGTATCATGCGGGTCGTGACAGGTAGTTGAAACAGGCCTGGAACAGTGGTCGGCGGGCGGATCACAGCAGCTGCAGAGGTGAGATGTGCACGCCGGTCGCTGCGGTGACAGAGAAAAGGCAGAGCAGAAGACCCTGGCGAAACGGCATCCGACTCGGCGAGTTCTCCTTCTCCGGGTCGCAGTTGTTTTGTAGAACCTACGTCCACATAGCGTTAAAATGACAGCGACGACAGATCACTTTTTACCAGCGGCTCACACAGACATCTATAGAAGAAATACTCCGGCCGCTTGGTTACTTCGTCGATCTATGTGCCTACTGAAATTCTTACTGTCTTTTCCTTCTTCAGACTTCCCATAGTTTACACCGGTTTGCTTCCCCACGTAGAGGTTTTGGCCAACAAAAACTTTGAAGTTGTAGACCAACTAGGCCATCACGTGACAGAGTACTAATTGAAATAGTACCATTGCTACTGTTGGCTCTTCCCATTATTTTACAGGTTTCACGTGAGGACATGGCAGCTGGCCTGACCCTTTGCATGTACGTGTGCCTAATTTGGTCGATTGGAGGAAAACAAGGACTCAACCACAGCGCAGGATTGCTTCACGTCGGCTCAGTGTATCCGCCGCGAAATCCGAGAAGGAAAAAAATGTAGCGAAAACTTTAATCTCGGTCTCAGTGATTTTCCGCGGACGCAATCCTAGTTCTCTCCTGATCACAATCTTGTATATGCTCTTCCGACGGTTCATCGTTGATGTAGATTCTGTTCACGTCGGCTCTTGCTTCCTCCAAAAAATTGTAAACTCCTCGATCCCTAAAAGAGATCCCTCCAAGAACTCAACATCACCGTGCGCAGGCCCCATGGTGGGCGCCAACTGTCGTGGAATTGTCACGGCAGATGTCCTAGTGTGAGGACTTAGTCGTGAGGCCAACACATCTATGTGGTAGCTTGAGAGGGGTTGAGCGGAAACACAACACAAGACAAGGGTTTAGACAGCTTCGGGCCCCGGGAAACATCATCCGGTAACAACCCTACATGCTGTTTGTGGCTAGGTCTCATTATCATCACGAGGGAGTCGCCGGTAAGCCGGCTCTCCTCTAGTTGTGTCTAGCCCTAGAGATTGTTTCTTGTTCCTTATCCCCTCTTTGGGGTGCCCTGCCCCTCCTTATATAAGTTGAAGGGGCGGGTTACATGACTAGTCCTAGTAGGATTAGGATTACTCAATTACAAGTGTAGTCCTAGTCTTGCTTCCTTTGTAAGGGAATATTCCTTACGCTTTCCTCTTAAGCCAGCCCACCATAACATGAACCGGCCTTCTGGGCCTTGGGCCTAGTCTTCTATCTGACCCGCCATCGGGGCCATCCATGAGTCGTCTGGCTCGTGAGTCGTCTGACCAATGAGCCGCCAGACCCGTGAGTCGCTAGTCTTCCGGTGGGTCATCGGTGAAGCGCCAAGTCCGGCCGGGTCATATTTCTGGCCGGGTCATACCGCGGGGTATATCCCCAACAGAACCAGTATAAACTCTCTGTGTCCTTTGTCCCATTTAACCCCTTTAAGCTAACCTAGTTGCGGTGGCTCCACGACTAAGTCCTTTTGCTAGGACATCTGCCGTTAAAATTTGACGACAGTTGGCGCCCACCGTGGGGCCAGCGCACAGTAGTTTCGAGTTCTTGTAGGGCAGCTTTGAAGGGATCAAGGGATACGCTGTGGGCCGGATGACCAAGAGTCCCCGCGGCAAGCTCTACATCGACGATGCAGGCTGGGGCCCCGAGGCTGGCTCAATTGAGTACGGGTACCGGGCCCCCTTTGGCGGAATCCACGTCTTCATCGGCAAGATCGGTGAACCGGGCCCTGAGCCGGACACCTGCACCGACATCATCGAGACGGCTCAGCGTGCACGACCCGCCAGGGTTCAACCCACCGTGAAGCGTGCCTTCATTGGATTTATCCATGGGGCAGAATTTGAGGAAGGATCTGTGTCTGGCGGTGAGACAACCATCTACTATGATGGTGAATCGTCCACGGGCGAGACTAATTCATTATATCAATTGCAAGACGGCCGGCTTGGGGGCTATTCCGATGGCGATAGTATTCCGGACCCCTATGAGCCGCCGAACAGGGTCGCGATCTTCATGGTCGGCACATAGCCGGTGCTTGGATCGACAACCGCCGTGGCTATGACCTCCAGTTCAATGGCTGCGGCGGCGCCTGGTGCTAGCGGTTCTGCGTGCCCGCCGGTTGAAGTTCTCACAGAATTGTTGGAGGATCTGGCGACTTTGATGGGGGTAGAGGTGACCCCGGACAACCAGGAACAACATAAGGTTGATGTGGCGAAGCTGTGAGATGAGATCGCTCAAGCCAAGCAAGAGCTGGCAGCTGAGAACGCTAGGATGGCTGCAGAACGGGCTGCTTTGGACGCCCAGGCACAGTGGATTCAAGCGGATTCCTTTCGGCTCACATGAGATCAAAATGCTTCAAATGAAATCATGACGAGGAGGCATCAGACTCGTTTACCTTTGGTTTATGAGGCGAGAAACCTCTTCAACACGCCTGGAGATGGGACCAGTGACCCGCCGGTGGTGAGCCGGGCGGTCGAAGTGCCTGGGACTGGAGCGCCGGTTCAGCCATGGACGATGGATCCGCCACGTTTGAATAATACTCCGCCTTAGCATGTTCCGACACCTCCGGGTCATTATTCTAACCCTTTGGACAATATGATTGTTGCGGCAACGCGATTGGCGACTCTACCAGTTGAAGGCGAGTCTCGAACGGCGATAGAGACGCGGCGGGCCAGGGAACTTCTTTAGACGGCCGTGGCTCAGCAGGCGGCTTATTCTTATAGTCGCGAGCGGATTCACTCAACCCCTCGTCCGAGCCGAAGTTACAACAGGCACATTGACTCACCGGCGGTTTCAAGCAGTGAACAGCGCCGTAACCAGCCTCATGGACATGACCCGGCGCGCGGTGGTGCCAATGCTCAGGCTCTGGTGGATCAGCACAGAGCGCGTCGGGAGGCCGAACTGGCGGCTCAGCAAGCGGCTCAGCAATATTCTTCGGCTTATCCGACAACTTATGTGGAGGCAGGCGTGACCTCTAGAACCTTGGGTGTGCCATCTTTAGTGCCGGCTCTACGTAACAAGCGATTGCCCAAGGATTTCAAGGATCCTCGTAAAGTGCCTAACTACACAGCAGATTAACCCCCTGAAGCTTGGGTTGAAAGTTATGAGATGGCAATGGAGCTGCTGGATGTTGGTGATGCTGCATGTGCTAAGTATTTCACTATGATGTTGGATGGGACGGCTCATACTTGGTTGAAAGGGCTGCCTGCCAACTCCATTGGATCATGGGCCGAGTTAAAAGCCTGGTTTATCCAGAATTTTAAAGACACGTGCAAGCAGCCTATGTCAATCGTGGATTTGTACTCCTGTGTCCAAGAAGAAGGCGAGTCAACAACCCATTGGGTGCGCCGGGTCTCAGCCATCCTGCACTCATTGGATCGTATCAATGTCGGTTCAGCAGTTCTAATGTCGGAGAAAAACTGCCGTTTTATGCCTCTTAAGCAGAAGCTGGGGCGACTCAAACGCCACTGCAGTGACATGGGGGAGCTAATGGTGGCTCTGGTCAAGTATGCCGACTCTGATAGTACCAAGGACCCCGAGTCTGATGATGAAAGGCCCGGAAAGGGAAAGAAGAGTAGCAACACCAACGTGCAGCAGCATAACCCGGCGAGTCAGGGGGGCAATGGTAAGCGCAAAGCTGATAGTAATTTGGATTTTGTGGCTAACACCAATACGCAGAATAATCGTCAGCGCCGTAAGGGAAAGCCACCTCCTCGGTTTAGAGGGCCAAATTTCAATCTTAAGGAGCTGATGAATCAGCCCTGTCCGAAGCATGGTACACGGGAAAAGCCGGCCGCTCACCTCTGGAAGGATTGCTTCACTATGAAGGAGTACAGAAAGTCGATTTTTTTCCAGAACAATCATGGGCCGAACGGCGGCTCAGGTTCTGGCTCTTATGGTCCGGGTTATGGTGGTGGTGGTTCAAATTCTGGTTTTCAAGGCCAGGGCAGTCAGGGTAGTTATAATCAACAGTCTGGTCAGGAGGCTCAGCAGCAGCAGTCTGGTTATCAGAGTAACCTGAAGAAGTTGAATAGTGTACCACATCTTCACCACGAGTTTATGCAAGCGGGGTCAGAAACTCCATAAAAGGGTAGTAAATGTCGTTGAGCCGGCGGTTCCCCGTTACTTGCGATGGTCTAAACACCCTATTCTCTGGAGCCGTGAGGATCACCCGCCCCGGGTTGATAATCCGGGTCACTTGGCGCTGGTGGTGGCGCCTCAGGTTGGAGGGTACAAGTTCACTAAAGTACTCATGGATGGAGGCAGCAGCATCAATATCATTTACTATGATACTTTTCGTCGCATGGGATTGATCGACAAAAATCTTAAACCGTCGAACACTATTTTTTACGGTGTGGTGCCTGGTAAGTCAGCATATCCAGTGGGCAAAATATCTTTGGAGGTTGCCTTTGGAGATGAGTATGATTCAAGATCTGAGACGTTGACCTTTGAAGTGGTTAAAATCAAGAGCCCTTATCATGCCCTATTTGGGCGGCCGGCTTACGCTAAGTCCATGGCAAGGCCTTGTTATGTTTATTTGCAGCTTAAGATGCCGGGTCACAAGGGCACTATCACAGTGCATGGAAGTCGCAAGATAGCCTTGGAGTGTGAAGAAGGCGTGCTGCTTACGCTAAGTCTGTTTGTGCAACAGAGGAATTGAAATTTTACAAGAATAATGTTGACCCGGCGGATATGACATCTTTGAAGAAGCCAACCACAGAGCATGACCCCTTGTTGAAGTTTAAATCGGCAGATGACACTAAGCTAGTTGACTTCGTTCCTGGCGATTCATCCAAGCAGTTCAGCATCAGTGCTAATCAGGATCCGAAATAGGAAAGCTCGCTCATCGAGTTCATCCGTGAGAAACGGGACATCTTTGCATGGAAGCCTTCAGACATGCCAGGTGTACCGAGGGAACTCGCTGAGCACACTCTCAATATTGATCCAAAGTTTAGACCGTTCAAGCAATTCCTTCGCCGTTTCAATGAAGAGAGGCGCAAGGCTATTGGTGAAGAAGTGGCCCGGCTCTTGGCGGCTGGGTTTATCGTTGAAGTTTTTCATTCTGAATGGTTGGCTAACCTGGTGCTGGTGCTTAAGAAAAACGGCACTTGGTGTATGTGTGTGGATTATACAGATTTAAACAAAGCCTGTCCGGCTGATCCTTTTGCTCTCCCCCATATTGGTCAGATTATTGATGCTACGGCGGGTTGTGAGCGTTTGAGTTTTTTGGATGCTTATTCTGGTTATCATCTGATCAAGATGGCAGTTAAGGACCAGGAGAAGACATCTTTATCACTCCCTTTGGAGCCTTCTGTTACGTGTCTATGCCTTTTGGGCTCAAGAGTGCCCAGGCGACTTACCAGCGGTGTGTGCAAAATTGCCTTCATGATCAGATTGGGCGCAATGTTCATGCTTACGTGGATGATATTGTGGTGAAGTCCAGGAAGAAGGAGACCCTGATAGATGATTTGAAGGAGATCTTTGACAATCTCCGGGTCTACAAGATGATGCTTAACCTAGCCAAGTGTGTTTTTGGTGTGCCAGCAGGCAAGCTCTTGGGCTTTCTGGTTTCTGAACGGGGTATTGAAGCTAACCTGGAGAAAATTAAGGCTATCACTTCCCTGGCTAAGCGGGCGTGTATTAATGATGTTCAGCGTCTGTCGGGTCGAATTGCGGCCTTAAGCCGGTTCATAAGCCGGTTGGGTGAAAAGGCTATCCCTCTTTACCAGATGATGATGAAGCCATATCATTTTGTTTGGAGTGATGCTGCTAATCAAGCGTTTGAGGCCTTGAAGAAACAATTGGCCGAGCCGCCGGTTCTTGTTGCTCCCATTGATAAAGAGCCGTGGTTGTTACATGTGGCTGCCAACAGCCGAGCAGTCAGCGTGGCGATTGTGGTGGAAAGAAAGGAGTCAGGCAAGGAATATCCGGTTCTCAAAACCATTTTCAGCTCGTCGAACATCTCATATGCTCCATGTTTCTCAAAATGCTTTTGGAGACCCGGTTCTAAGCTATAAAGCATGCCGCACTAAATGAGGGAGTAATCATCAGCACGCTGCTGCCAAGCGTTCATAACGTCTTGGTTCTCTGGGATTGGTGCTTCACCTAGCGGTGCTTCTAAGACATAATCTTTCTTGGCTGCTATGAGGATGATCCTCAGGTTCCGGACCCAGTCCGTATAGTTGCTGCCATCATCTTTCAGCTTGGTTTTCTCTAGGAACGCGTTGAAATTGAGGACAACGTGGGCCATTTGATCTACAAGACATAGTGTAAAGATTTTAGACTAAGTTCATGATAATTAAGTTCATCTAATCAAATTATTTAATGAACTCCCACTCAAATAGACATCCCTCTAGTCATCTAAGTGAAACATGATCCGAGTTAACTAGGCCGTGTCCGATCATCACGTGAGACGGACTAGTCAAGATCGGTGAACATCTCCATGTTGATCGTATCTTCTATACGACTCATGCTCGACCTTTCGGGCCTCCGTGTTCCGAGGCCATGTCTGTACATGCTAGGCTCGTCAAGTCAACCTAAGTGTATTGCGTGTGTTCCGAGGCCATGTCTGTACATGCTAGGCTCGTCAACACCCATTGTATGCGAACGTTAGAATCTATCACACCCGATCATCACGTGGTGCTTCGAAACAACGAACCTTCGCAACGGTGCACAGTTAGGGGGAACACTTTCTTGAAATTATCATAAGGGATCATCTTACTTACTACCGTCGTTCTAAGCAAATAAGATGCAAAAACATGATAAACATCACATGCAATCAAATAGTGACATGATATGGCCAATATCATTATGCTCCTTTGATCTCCATCTTCGGGGCACCATGATCATCTTCGTCACCGGCATGACACCATGATCTCCATCATCATGATCTCCATCATTGTGTCTTCATGAAGTCGTCACGCCAACGATTACTTCTACTTCTATGGCTAACGCGTTTAGCAACAAAGTAATGTAATTTACATGGCGTTATTCAATGACATGCAGGTCATACAAAATAATAAAGACAGCTCCTATGGCTCCTGCCGGTTGTCATACTCATCGACATGCAAGTCGTGATTCCTATTACAAGAATATGATCAATCTAATACATCACATATATTATTCATCACATGTTCTGGCCATATCACATCACATAGCACATGCTGCAAAAACAAGTTAGACGTCCTCTAATTGTTGTTGCAAGTTTTTACGTGGCTTGTAGGTTTCTAGCAAGAACATTTCTTACCTACGTATGACCACAACGTGATTTGCCAATTTCTATTTACCCTTCATAAGGACCCTTTTCATCGAATCCGTTCCGATTAAAGTAGGAGAGACAGACACCCGCTAGCCACCTTATGCAACTAGTGCATGTCAGTCGGTGGAACCTGTCTCACGTAAGCGTACGTGTAAGGTCGGTCCGGGCCGGTTCATCCCACAATACCGCCGAAACAAGATACGACTAGTAGTGGCCAGAAGAATTGGCAACATCAACGCCCACAACTGCTTTGTGTTCTACTCGTGCATAGTAACTACGCATAGGCCTGGCTCATGATGCCACAGTTGGGGATCGTAGCAGAATTTTAAAATTTTCCTACGCTCACCAAGATCCATCTATGGAGTATACTAGCAACGAGGGGAAAGGAGTGCATCTACATACCCTTGTAGATCGCGAGCGGAAGCGTTCCAATGAACGTGGATGACGGAGTCGTACTCGCCGTGATTCAAATCACCGATGACCGAGTGCCAAACGGACGGCACCTCCGCGTTCAACACACGTACGGTGCAGCGACGTCTCCTCCTTCTTGATCCAGCAAGGGGGAAGGAGAGGTTGATGGAGATCCAGCAGCACGACGGCGTGGTGGTGGATGTAGCGGGATCTCGGCAGGGCTTCGCCGAGCGTCTGCGAGAGGGAGAGGTGTAGCAGGGGAGGAGGGAGGCGCCCAAGGCTGTAATACTACTGCCCTCCCTCCCCCCTTTATATAGGCCCCCTGGGAGGGGGGGGCGCCGGCTAGAACCCATCTGGATGGGGGGCGGCGGCCAGGGGTAACTTACCCCCCAAGTCAAGTGGGGCGCCCCCCCCCCCCACCCTAGGGTTTCCAACCCTAGGCGCAGGGGGAGGCCCATGGGGGGCGCCCCAGCCCGCTATGGGCTGGTTCCCTTCCCACTTCAGCCCATGGGGCCCTCCGGGACAGGTGGCCCCACCCGGTGGACCCCCGGGACCCTTCCGGTGGTCCCGGTACAATACCGATAACCCCCGAAACTTTCCCGGTGGCCGAAACTGGACTTCCTATATATAATTCTTCACCTCCGGACCATTCCGGAACTCCTCGTGACGTCCGGGATCTCATCTGGGACTCCAAAAAACTTTCGGGTTTCCGCATACTCATATCTCTACAACCCTAGCGTCACCGAACCTTAAGTGTGTAGACCCTACGGGTTCGGGAGACATGCAGACATGACCGAGACGCCTCTCCGGTCAATAACCAACAGCGGGATTTGGATACCCATGTTGGCTCCCACATGTTCCACGATGATCTCATCGGATGAACCACGATGTCGAGGATTCAGTCAATCCCGTATACAATTCCCTTTGTCTATCGGTATGTTACTTGCCCGAGATTTGATCGTCGGTATCCCAATACCTTGTTCAATCTCGTTACCGGCAAGTCTCTTTACTCGTACCGAAATGCATGATCCCGTGACCAACGCCTTAGTCACATTGAGCTCATTATGATGATGCATTACCGAGTGGGCCCAGAGATACCTCTCCGTCATACGGAGTGACAAATCCCAGTCTCGATCCGTGCCAACCCAACAGACACTTTCAGAAATACCCGTAGTGTACCTTTATAGTCACCCAGTTACGTTGTGACGTTTGGTGCACCCAAAGCACTCCTACGGTATCCGGGAGTTGCACGATCTCATGGTCTAAGGAAAAGATACTTGACATTGGAAAAGCTCCAGCAAACGAAACTACACGATCTTTTATGCTATGCTTAGGATTGGGTCTTGTCCATCACATCATTCTCCTAATGATGTGATCCCGTTATCAATGACATCCAATGTCCATAGTCAGGAAACCATGACTATCTGTTGATCAACGAGCTAGTCAACTAGAGGCTTACTAGGGACACGTTGTGGTCTATGTATTCACACATATATTACAATTTCTGGATAACACAATTATAGCATGAACAATAGACAATTATCATGAACAAAGAAATATAATAATAACCATTTACTATTGCCTCTAGGGCATATTTCCAACATTTTTAAGTTTGCCACTCCGCCCAGATTGACTGGAATGACTCGCCGTATTTTTGACAGTCAATCTTATACAGACCCTGAACTTGGCAAAGTTAAAACGACGATTGGTCATGTGGGGCCCGGCTTATAAGGTTGCTTGAAGGTTTAACTCAGCGGCTGTGCGGCCCTTTGAAAGCAATTGACTTGAAGGTTTGGCAGCCTGTGAAAGCCTTGTTTTCGTCTTTTGATTTATATTTGATTTGAACATTATTTAGGTTCATCTCTTGTGACATGTTAATACATGGTTGAAAACCGATGAGGGCTATGATGCCTTATGGTTCATATATGAATTTACCCAGCGTTTATTAACCCGGCCTGGCTTTGGACTATAAGTCGCTAGTGTATGATGATCTTATATACTTGGAAGCGATGTGCTCTAAGTTTTTGGATATTACCCCTTGCTGCATACGGCGTTGTAAGCCGGTGGTATATGTCAATTGAACAGGGCATTGTGCGCTAAATCTTTTGGGTTGTAACCCTTACTGCACAGGTATGATAAGCCGGCAGTGTGAGCAGATATCACAGGTATGATATTTTGTTATGATTATATATTGTTATGATTAAACTGACCCTAGTTATGGACTGTTTTAATCACCAGTGGTCTTTATATAGGGTATTATGACCCGCTCTGGGGTAAACCGCCAGAGAACTTGTGATATGTTTATGTGCAGGAAAAATAAAATCTGCTCTACATACTTGATGATATCATAAGCATAAATAGCAGATCTTCAACTGGCAGATCAGCAATGTTATGCAAAAAAAACATGCACGATGGCACGGCAGATCAAGGGTTTAACTAGCCTATTACAAGGCATCTGATGGCCCAACGAGAATAAGTGTTTTGGAGATGTCAACACAGCAAAGTATTCTGCTTAATAAACCGGTTCATGACTGTTGGCGGGTTGAAGCCTCCGGGTCATCCTGTACCTCTTCTTCATCTTCAGCTCCTTGCTTGACGTCAGCTGGAAGTCAGGCGTAGCCCAGTTGATACCGGGCAACGCTATAAACACAGCTTCATCATCAATAAGGTTTGATGGATCAATGTCAGGAGCGAAGGTATGCTTACGAATCGGCGGGATGAGGTCCGTTGGCTGGTGAACCTGTGCTTTCACTTTCTTGTTTTCAGTGTCATAAGCTGCCTGGTATGTGGCAAGAATGGTTTCAGCAGCCAGCTTACTTGCTAAGGGGCGCATTGCTCTTGTTATTTCTCCAAAGTCATCAGCACTGAAGGCAGATCCTGTCGGTGTTCTGGGAACGGGGGTCCCCAGACTTGCCTACCTGCGGACCATGGCATGGCTATGCTGGCAGGCCTATACGGCCCATCTTCACCAACAAGGCATTCAAGACCCTCGCGAGGGGGCCAAGCCTCGCGAGGCGGATGACGCAAGACCTCCTCAGGAGCTGCCTCACCAGGCAGGCTCGCGAGGAGCGGAGGTATCAAGGCGGGGCAAACCTCGCGAGGCTCTCGTGACGTGAGCCGTGACGATCAAGATCAGGCGGGCGCCAGGCGGGCACCCGCGCACGCAGAGTCCTTGTTTCCTCTTTGGTGCTAAGGCGGCAAGCGCAGGCACGGAGTACCGAGGCATCAGGCAAAGGTTGCCATATCGGTGCAACAAGACCAGGACTGGAAGGACGGCAGGACGGAGGTCACCATGGAGCCCAAGACGGCGTCATCACCAGAGCCTTTTGCAGGCGAAGACCACTTTTGTCAGGATAGCTTGTACTAGCTGTCCCCTTTCAAATTGCACGTCGTTGTTGGCTCCCTTCCCGCTCAATATTTGGGACGAGGACCAGGGCCTATATAAGTAGAGCTAGCCGCCCCAGTAGGGGGCATCTGGAACCGATCCGGCGCAGATCTAACTAAGAGCCAATCCACGCTCGCAGAAGAACACCTCAACCTCAGGAGGCTGTTCTTCCCCTTGTATTGTTCCTCATAAGCCCAAGAGGCAATCCACCCACCACACACTGGAGTAGGGTATTACACCACATCGGTGGCCCGAACCGGTATAAACCTCGTGTCTTTCTGTGTTGCGAGTTCGTCCACGAGATCCAGCGAGCTACGGCGTAGATCGGTAGGAGGGAAAGACTTCGCGCACACCCCAGAGTTCGAACCTTAAGGGTTTTGCCGGAACCCGTAATCCGACATTTGGCGCACCAGGTAGGGGTGCGTCGTAGCTTCCCTTCCGTCGATTCGTCGCTCCACTGCTCCGTCGTCTCCATGGCGGACGCTCGCCGCACTCGGGCTGAGCGCAGGGCTGCCCTCACCGCCCGTGTCCCTCAGACGGCCCCTGTCGGCGGGCCACCTCGTCATTCTCCTTCGCCTGCCGCCAACGCCGCCACTGGCCCGGCGGGGAACGAGCAGCAAGCATCCTCGCTGCATCCATCGGTTCGGCGGGATGGCCACACCGCCACTCCATCGCTGACCCCTGCCGGTTCTTTGTCCCACGCATGTCGCGCTCCCATGGACGCGCAGGCCGCGCTCCTCATGGCGAACGAGCTCCTGCGCTACCGCCCAGTGGACGACCACTGTGAGGATTGGCTCGACCGCGTCGCCGAGCTCATCCGCGCCCCGGCGCCGTCCCACTCTCTGCCTCGCCCTCCACCAGCCACGGGGGACGCGCCCCAAGGAGCGCCTCCGCCACCTCTGCCCCAAGACGGTGCCTTGGCGCCGAGGTACGTGGCCCCACGGCATGATCCGCCACGCCCGGTGCCCGCGCGTGAAGAAAGAAGCTGCCAAGAAGTCCCTCGGCCGCGAGGAGTTGCCCATGCGCTCCCCGCGCCACCTTGCCAAGGCCGCACGCTGCCTGCGGTGGCGGCGCGCGGGCCTCATCAAGACCAAGCTCCACCACCAAGACGGGCCCCGGCGACCACGGCCGGCTGTCGCGCCTTCACCCCCAAGCTGCGCAGCGTCGCCTGGCCAGGCAAGTTCAAGCCGGATCTGCCTCCTCGCTACGACGGCACCGCAGAAACGCGGAGTTCTTGCAGCTCTACGAGCTGAGCATCGAGGCAGCCAGCGGCGACGAGAAAGTCATGGCGAACTGGTTCCCTATGGCACTCAAAGACGGCGCTCGTTCGTGGCTCCTGAACCTGCCACACGGCTCCATCTCCTCCTGGGACGACCGTGGCCCGCGCCAGGAGTGGCGCGACAGGCCTCGTGAGGACCGCTGGCAGGATCATCCTCGCGAGGGCGCCTGGAGGGACCAGCCTCGCGAGGACCGTCCTCAGGGCAATGCCGGCCTTCCGCCGCTGCCACCACCGCCAAGAAGGAATGACGACCACCATCAAGACGAGGGGGCTGGGGGCTTCTAGGAGCCACGTGCAATCACCTGCATCTTGGGCGGAGCCCAGGCCCCAGCCTCGCAGCGTATCTGATGGGAATCGTAGCATAATTTTAAAATTTTCCTACGCTCACCAAGATGCATCTATGGAGTCTACTAGCAACGAGGGGAAGGGAGTGCATCTACATACCGTTGTAGATCGCGAGCGGAAGCGTTCCAATGAACGTGGGTGACTGAGTCGTACTCGCCGTGATCCAAATCACCGATGACCGAGTGCCGAACGTACGGCACCTCCGCGTTCAACACACGTACGGTGCAGCGACGTCTCCTCCTTCTTGATCCAGCAAGGGGGAAGGAGAGGTTGATGGAGATCCAACAGCACGACGGCGTGGTGGTGGATGTAGCGGGTCTCCGGCGGGGCTTCGCCGAGCTTCTGCGAGAGAGAGAGAGGTGTTGCAGGGGAGGAGGGAGGCGCCAAAGGCTGTAGTATGCTGCCCTCCCTCCCCCCCCCTTTATATAGGCCCCTGGGGGGGTGCGCCAGCCCCAAGAGATGGGATCTCAAGGGGGGCGGCGGCCAAGTGGGGGGAAGGGTGCCTTGCCCCCCAAGGCAAGGGGGAAACTCCCCCCTAGGGTTTCCAACCCTAGGCGCATGGGGGGGAGGCCCAAGGGGGGCGCCCCAGCCCACTAGGGGCTGGTTCCCTTCCACTTTCAGCCCACGGGGCCCTCCGGGACAGGTGGCCCCACCCGGTGGACCCCCGGGACCCTTCCGGTGGTCCCGGTACAATACCGGTAACCCCCGAAACTCTCCCGGTGGCCGAAACTTGACTTCCTATATATAATTCTTCACCTCCGGACCATTCCGGAACCTCTCGTGACGTCCGGGATCTCATCCAGGACTCCGAACAACATTCAGGTTTCCGCATACATATATCTCTACAACCCTAGCGTCACCGGACCTTAAGTGTGTAGACCCTACGGGTTCGGGAGACATGCAGACATGACCGAGACGCCTCCCCGGTCAATAACCAACAGCGGGATCTGGATACCCATGTTGGCTCCCACATGTTCCACGATGATCTCATCGGATGAACCACGGTGTCGAGGATTCAATCAATCCGTATGCAATTCCCTTTGTCAATTGGTATGTTACTTGCCCGAGATTCGATCGTCGGTATCCCAATACCTTGTTCAATCTCGTTACCAGCAAGTCTCTTTACTCGTACCGCAATGCATGATCCCGTGACTAACGCCTTAGTCACATTGAGCTCATTATGATGATGCATTACCGAGTGGGCCCAGAGATACCTCTCCGTCACACGGAGTGACAAATCCCAGTCTCGATCCGTGCCAACCCAACAGACACTTTCGGAGATACCCGTAATGCACCTTTATAGTCACCCAGTTACGTTGTGACGTTTGGCACACCCAAAGCACTCCTACGGTATCCGGGAGTTGCACGATCTCATGGTCTATGGAAAAGATACTTGACATTGGAAAAGCTCTAGCAAACGAAACTACACGATCTTTATGCTATGCTTAGGATTGGGTCTTGTCCATCACATCATTCTCCTAATGATGTGATCCCGTTATCAATGACATCCAATGTCCATAGTCAGGAAATCATGACTATCTGTTGATCAACGAGCTAGTCAACTAGAGGCTTACTAGGGACAGGTTGTGGTCTATGTATTCACACATGTATTACGATTTCCGGACAATACAATTATAGCATGAATAATAGACTATTATCATGAACAAAGAAATATAATAATAACCATTTATTATTGCCTCTAGGGCATATTTCCAACAGTCTCCCACTTGCACTAGAGTCAATAATCTAGTTACATTGTGATGAATCGAACACCCATTGCGTCCTGGTGTTGATCATGTTTTGCCCTAGGGAGAGGTTTAGTCAACGGATCTGCTATATTCAGGTCCGTATGCACTTTACAAATATCTATGTCTCCATTTTGAACACTTTCACGAATGGAGTTGAAGCGACGCTTGATATGCCTGGTCTTCCTGTGAAACCTGGGCTCCTTCGCAAGGGCAATAGCTCCAGTGTTGTCACAGAAGAGAGTCATTGGGCCCGACGCATTGGGAATCACCCCTAGGTCGGTAATGAACTCCTTCATCCAGACTGCTTCCTGTGCTGCCTCCGAGGCTGCCATGTACTCCGCTTCACATGTAGATCCTGCCACGACGCTTTGCTTGCAACTGCACCAGCTTACTGCTCCTCCATTCAAAATATACACGTATCCGGTCTGTGACTTCGAGTCATCCAGATCTGTGTCAAAGCTAGCGTCGATGTAACCCTTTACGACGAGCTCTTCGTCACCTCCATAAACGAGAAACATATCCTTAGTCCTCTTCAGGTACTTCAGGATATTCTTGACCGCTGTCCAGTGTTCCTTGCCGGGATTACTTTGGTACCTTCCTACCAAACTTACGGCAAGGTTCACATCAGGTCTGGTACACAGCATGGCATACATAATAGACCCTATGGCCGAGGCATAGGGGATGACACTCATATCTTCTATATCTTCTGCCGTGGTCGGGCATTGAGCCGTGCTCAATTGCACACCTTGCAATACAGGTAAGAACCCCTTCTTGGACTGATCCATACTGAACTTCTTCAATATCTTGCCAAGGTATGTACTCTGTGAAAGACCAATGAGGCGTCTTGATCTATCTCTATAGATCTTGATGCCTAATATATAAGCAGCTTCTCCAAGGTCCTTCATTGAAAAACACTTATTCAAATAGGCCTTTATACTTTCCAAGAATTCTATATCATTTCCCATCAATAGTATGTCATCCACATATAATATGAGAAATGCTACAGAGCTCCCACTCACTTTCTTGTAAACACAGGCTTCTCCATAAGTCTGTGTAAACCCAAACGCTTTGATCATCTCATCAAAGCGAATGTTCCAACTCCGAGATGCTTGCACCAGCCCATAGATTGAGCGCTGGAGCTTGCATACTTTGTTAGCATTCTTAGGATCGACAAAACCTTCCGGCTGCATCATATACAACTCTTCCTTAAGGAAGCCGTTAAGGAATGCCGTTTTGACGTCCATCTGCCATATCTCATAATCATAGTATGCGGCAATTGCTAACATTATTCAGACGGACTTCAGCTTCGCTACTGGTGAGAAAGTCTCATCGTAGTCAACCCCTTGAACTTGTCGATAACCCTTAGTGACAAGTCGAGCTTTGTAGATGGTCACATTACCATCCGCGTCCGTCTTCTTCTTAAAGATCCATTTGTTTTCTATGGCTCGCCGCTCATCGGGCAAGTCAGTCAAAGTCCATACTTTGTTTTCATACATGGATTCTATCTCGGATTTCATGGCTTCTAGACATTTATCGGAATCCGGGCCCGCCATCGCTTCTTCATAGTTCGAAGGTTCACCGTTGTCTAACAACATGATTTCCAGGACAGGGTTGCCGTACCACTCTGGTGCGGAACGTGTCCTTGTGGACCTACGAAGTTCAGTAACTTGATCCGAAGCTTCATGATCATCATCATTAACTTCCTCCCCAGTCGGTGTAGGCACCACAGGAACATTTTCCCGCGCTGTGCTACTTTCCGGTTCGGAAGGGGTGACTATCACCTCATCAAGTTCCACTTTCCTCCCACTCAATTCTTTCGAGAGAAACTCCTTCTCCAGAAAGGACCCGTTCTTGGCAACGAAGATCTTGCCTTCGGATCTGAGGTAGAAGGTATACCCAATGGTTTCCTTAGGGTATCCTATGAAGACGCATTTTTCCGATTTGGGTTCGAGCTTTTCAGGTTGAAGTTTCTTGACATAAGCATCGCATCCCCAAACTTTTAGAAACGACAGCTTAGGTTTCTTCCCAAACCATAATTCATACGGTGTCGTCTCAACGGATTTCGACGGAGCCCTATTTAAAGTGAATGCGGCAGTCTCTAAAGCATAACCCCAAAATGAGAGCGGTAAATCGGTAAGAGACATCATAGATCGCACCATATCTAATAGAGTGCGATTACGACGTTCGGACACACCATTTCTCTGAGGTGTTCCAGGCGGCGTGAGTTGTGAAACTATTCCACATTTCCTTAAGTGTGCACCAAACTCGTGACTTAAATATTCTCCACCACGATCTGATCATAGGAATTTTATTCTCCTATCACGTTGATTCTCAACTTCACTCTGAAATTCCTTGAACTTTTCAAAGGTTTCAGACTTGTGTTTCATTAGGTAGACATATCCATATCTACTTAAATCATCAGTGAGAGTGAGAACATAACGATATCCTCCGCGAGCCTCAACACTCATTGGACCACACACATTGGTATGTATGATTTCCAATAAGTTGGTTGCTCGCTCCATTGTTCCGGAGAACGGAGTCTTGGTCATCTTACCCATGAGGCATGGTTCGCACGTGTCAAATGATTCGTAATCAAGAGACTCCAAAAGTCCATCTGCATGGAGCTTCTTCATGCGCTTGACACCAATGTGACCAAGGCGGCAGTGCCACAAGTATGTGGGACTATCGTTATCAACTTTACATCTTTTGGTATTCACACTATGAACATGTGTAACATCACGTTCGAGATTCATCAAAAATAAACCATTGACCAGCGGGGCATGACCATAAAACATATCTCTCAAATAAATAGAACAACCATTATTCTCGGATTTAAATGAGTAGCCATCTCGAATTAAACGAGATCCAGACACAATGTTCATGCTCAAAGCTGGCACTAAATAACAATTATTGAGGTTTAAAACTAATCCCGTGGGTAGATGCAGAGGTAGCGTGCCGACGGCGATCACATCGACCTTGGAACCATTCCCGACGCGCATCGTCACCTCGTCCTTTGCCAGTCTCCGTTTATTCCGTAGTTCCTGCTTTGAGTTACAAATATGAGCAACCGCACCGGTATCAAATACCGAGGAGCTACTACGAGTACTGGTAAGGTACACATCAATTACTTGTATATCACATATACCTTGGGTGTTGCCGGCCTTCTTCTTGTCCGCTAAATATTTGGGGCAGTTCCGCTTCCAGTGACCACTTCCCTTGCAATAAAAGCACTCAGTCCCGGGCTTGGGTCCATTCTTTGACTTCTTCCCAGTAACTGGTTTACCGGGCGCGGCAACTCCCTTGCCGTCCTTCTTGAAGTTCTTCTTACCCTTGCCCTTCTTGAACTTAGTGGTTTTATTCACCATCAACACTTGATGTTCTTTTCTGATCTCCCCTTCCGCTGATTTTAGCATTGAATATACCTCGGGAATGGTCTTTTCCATCCCCTGCATATTGTAGTTCATCACAAAGCTCTTGTAGCTTGGTGGAAGCGACTGGAGGATTCTGTCAATGACCGCGTCATCCGGGAGATTAACTCCCAGCTGAGACAAGCGGTTGTGCAACCCAGACATTCTGAGTATGTGCTCACTAACAGAACTGTTCTCCATTTTACAGCTGAAGAACTTGTCGGAGACATCATATCTCTCGACCCGGGCATGAGCTTGGAAAACTAGTTTCAGCTCCTCGAACATCTCATATGCTTCATGTTTCTCAAAACGCTTTTGGAGACCCGGTTCTAGGCTGTAAAGCATGCCACACTGAACGAGGGAGTAATCATCAGCACGTGATTGCCAAGCGTTCATAACGTCTTGGTTCTCAGGGATTGGTGCATCACCTAGCGGTGCTTCTAAGACATAATCTTTCTTGGCTACTATGAGGATGAGCCTCAGGTTCCGGACCCAGTCCGTACAGTTGCTGCCATCATCTTTCAGCTTGGTTTTCTCTAGGAACGCGTTGAAATTGAGGACAACGTTGGCCATTTGATCTACAAGACATAGTGTAAAGATTTTAGACTAAGTTCATGATAATTGAGTTCATCTAATCAAATTATTTAATGAACTCCCACTCAGATAGACATCCCTCTAGTCATCTAAGTGAAACATGATCCGAGTTCAACTAGGCCGTGTCCGATCATCACGTGAGACGGACTAGTCAAGATCGGTGAACATCTCCATGTTGATCTTATCTTCTATACGACTCATGCTCGACCTTTCGGTCCTTCGTGTTCCGAGGCCATGTCTGTACATGCTAGGCTCGTCAAGTCAACCTAAGTGTTGCGTGTGTTCCGAGGCCATGTCTGTACATGCTAGGCTCGTCAACACCCGTTGTATTCGAACGTAAGAATCTATCACACCCGATCATCACGTGGTGCTTCAAAACGACGAACCTTCGCAACGGTGCACAGTTAGGGTGAACACTTTCTTGAAATTATTATAAGGGATCATCTTACTTACTACCGTCGTTCTAAGCAAATAAGATGCAAAAACATGATAAACATCACATGCAATCAAATAGTGACATGATATGGCCAATATCATTATGCTCCTTTGATCTCCATCTTCGGGGCACCATGATCATCTTTGTCACCGGCATGACACCATGATCTCCATCATCATGATCTCCATCATTGTGTCTTCATCAAGTCGTCACGCCAACGATTACTTCTACTTCTATGGCTAACCCGTTTAGCAACAAAGTAAAGTAATTTACATGGCGTTATTCAATGACACGCAGGTCATGCAAAATAATAAAGACAACTCCTATGGCTCCTGCCGGTTGTCATACTCATCGACATGCAAGTCGTGATTCCTATTACAAGAATATGATCAATCTCATACATCACATATATCATTCATCACATCTTCTGGCCATATCACATCACATAGCACTTGCTGCAAAAACAAGTTAGACGTCCTCTAATTGTTGTTGCAAGTTTTTACGTGGTTTGTAGGTTTCTAGCAAGAACGTTTCTTACCTACGTATGACCACAACGTGATTTGCCAATTTCTATTTACCCTTCATAAGGACCCTTTTCATCGAATCCGTTTCGACTAAAGTAGGAGAGACAGACACCCGCTAGCCACCTTATGCATCTAGTGCATGTCAGTCGGTGGAACCTGTCTCACGTAAGAGTACGTGTAAGGTTGGTCCGGGCCGCTTCATCCTACAATGCCGCCGAAACAAGAAAAGACTAGTAGCGGCAAGAAGAATTGGCAAACTCAACGCCCACAACTTCTTTGTGTTCTACTCGTGCATAGTAACTACGCATAGACCTGGCTCATGATGCCACTGATGGTAATCGTAGCATAATTTTAAAATTTTCCTACGCTCACCAAGATGCATCTATGGAGTCTACTAGCAACGAGGGGAAGGGAGTGCATCTACATACCGTTGTAGATCACAAGCGGAAGCGTTCCAATGAACATGGATGACGGAGTCGTACTCGCCGTGATCCAAATCACCGATGACCGAGTGCCGAACGTACGGCACCTCCGCGTTCAACACACGTACGGTGCAGCGACGTCTCCTCCTTCTTGATCCAGCAAGGGGGAAGGAGAGGTTGATGGAGATCCAACAGCACGACGGCGTGGTGGTGGATGTAGCGGGTCTCTGGCAGGGCTTCGCCGAGCTTCTGCGAGAGAGAGAGAGAGGTGTTGCAGGGGAGGAGGGAGGCGCCAAAGGCTGTAGTATGCTGCCCTCCCTCCCCCCCCTTTATATAGGCCCCTGGGGGGGTGCGCCAGCCCCAAGAGATGGGATCTCAAGGGGGGCGGCGGCCAAGTGGGGGGAAGGGTGCCTTGCCACCCAAGGCAAGGGGGAAACTCCCCCCCCCCCTAGGGTTTCCAACCCTAGGCGCATGGGGGGAGGACCAAGGGGGGCGCCCCAGCCCACTAGGGGCTGGTTCCCTTCCACTTTCAGCCCACGGGGCCCTCCAGGACAGGTGGCCCCACCCGGTGGACCCCCGGGACCCTTCCGGTGGTCCCGGTACAATACCAGTAACCCCCGAAACTCTCCCGGTGGCCGAAACTTGACTTCCTATATATAATTCTTCACCTCCGGACCATTTTGGAACCTCTCGTGACGTCCGGGATCTCATCCAGGACTCCGAACAACATTCGGGTTTCCGCATACATATATCTCTACAACCCTAGCGTCACCGGACCTTAAGTGTGTAGACCCTACGGGTTCGGGAGACATGCAGACATGACCGAGACGCCTCTCCGGTCAATAACCAACAGCGGGATCTGGATACCCATGTTGGCTCCCACATGTTCCACGATGATCTCATCGGATGAACCACGGTGTCGAGGATTCAATCAATCCGTATGCAATTCCCTTTGTCAATCGGTATGTTACTTGCCCGAGATTCGATCGTCGGTATCCCAATACCTTGTTCAATCTCGTTACCGGCAAGTCTCTTTACTCGTACCGCAATGCATGATCCCGTGACTAACGCCTTAGTCACATTGAGCTCATTATGATGATGCATTACCGAGTGGGCCCAGAGATACCTCTCCGTCACACGGAGTGACAAATCCCAGTCTCGATCCGTGCCAACCCAACAGACACTTTCGGAGATACCCGTAATGCACCTTTATAGTCACCCAGTTACGTTGTGACGTTTGGCACACCCAAAGCACTCCTACGGTATCCGGGAGTTGCACGATCTCATGGTCTAAGGAAAAGATACTTGACATTGGAAAAGCTCTAGCAAACGAAACTACACGATCTTTATGCTATGCTTAGGATTGGGTCTTGTCCATCACATCATTCTCCTAATGATGTGATCCCGTTATCAATGACATCCAATGTCCATAGTCAGGAAATCATGACTATCTGTTGATCAACGAGCTAGTCAACTAGAGGCTTACTAGGGACAGGTTGTGGTCTATGTATTCACACATGTATTACGATTTCCGGACAATACAATTATAGCATGAATAATAGACTATTATCATGAACAAAGAAATATAATAATAACCATTTATTATTGCCTCTAGGGCATATTTCCAACAGTATCTTCAAATAGTTTGCTCGTGAGGTGAACGCAGTCCTCCCCAAGCTCGAGGCCACGCGCCCGCTCAAGTGGTCCCAGTGCGCCATCACCTTCAACTCAGCAGATCAGCTCAAGTGTGCGGCCACCGCTGGCGCCCTCCCGATGTTGTGTTCACCAGTCATCAGCAACGTGCAAGTCACCAAGACCCTCATCGACGGCGGAGCAGGGCTCAACGTCCTGTCCGTCGACACGTTCGACAACCTCCAAGTCTCGTATGAGCAGCTATAGCCCACTAAGCCTTTCTCAGGAGTGACCGACGGCTCCACCACATCGATAGGGCAGGTCCGCCTCCCCGTCACCTTCGGAGAACGCAAGAACTACCGTACCGAGCTCATCGATTTCGATGCCGCGCACATCCGTCTGCCATACAACGCCATCCTTGGGTATCCAGCCCTGGCCAAGTTCATGGCGGTGACCCACCACGGCTACAACGTCCACAAGGTGCCGGGAAGCGGCGGAATCATCACGGTCCCGTGTGAAGAAAGAGACGCGGTGTGCTCCCTCGAGCGCGCCTTCTAGGCTGCGGCAATCGACGACCCCGACAGCAAGGGCGAGGGCCCTCCGGAGGCCCTCCCCAAGAAGAAGAAGCAGCTGCGCTGTGCAGGATCTCAGGAGGATGGTGTCGCGACAGGAACCTCGTCAGGATCAGCGCCCGCTTCAGGGGCGCCACCCTCCATCGCATAGGAAGGCGCGCCCAGCGCCCTCCTCAGGCAGGGCTCGGGGGCTTTCTCCTTGAGGGCCTCAGACCTTGCCCACATCACGAGGGAGGCGCTTGGGCACCACTTGGAGGCGTGCTTCACGATGTGTTTCCCTCAGGAGGACACAGGGCAAGCAGTGCCCACCACTCAGGAGTTCATCACCAAGACCACTTAGAAATTGCAAGACGCAAGGGCCATGCGCGGCGACCGCCGCTCACGAGGCGCAGCTCCCCATCCAGGCAAGGATGTCGGGCTGCGCGTCTGCATTGATGTCCCAGGGCTCAACAGGGCCGCATCTCAGGAGCTCTTCTGGCCTTCTCGCGTGGGCCGCTGCGAGGGTCCACCACACAGCTACGTTCGCATGCCTTTTGGCCTGCCGAGCGTGTCGTTCGTCTACCAGCGCAACCTGCGGTGCGTCCTGGCGGCTCAGGAGGCCAGGCGCCGCGCGTCCTGGCGGAGATGGAGACGATCCTCAGGGAACCACCTGAGCCCCCAGAGCCTCCCGAGGCTCAGGGTTCCGGTGGCTCGTGAGGAGCTACCCCTTCACCGCATGTCTTCAGCTGCATCGACTCGCCTTCGTCCATAGAGCCAGGTGACATTTTCCAAGTTCGTTCAGCTGGGAGCGCCCCATGGGCTGCATTATTCCCAGGCCGCGTGGGTCCGTTCCTGTGGCATGTATCCCTTTTGCTTATGTTCTCAGTTTACCCTGTTGGGGGCGCCCCTCGGGCTGCATCATCCCCAAGCCGCTAGGGCCAGACCCAGTGGCATGTATCTTTCTGCATTTACCAGAGCTGATTTGCCTTCCATGCTTAACCTGCCAATGATTATCGCATGCTCGATCGTCGCCTCCCACGGAGCCTCCTCACAATGGCACAGCGCAGGTGCATGGGTCCGTCCCTGCCACGTTGACAAACCTGAGGGGTCGAGCTCTGGCTCGTGGCGCGCCCCGCGCACGTCACCTCATCAGGCCCTCAGTGCCTTCACCACCTCACGGGACAACCAGCGGCAGGCTGGCAACCTTAACGGCAAAACCATGTTTCCCTTTGTGCTTGCTCGCAGGAATGTCACAAGGAGGGTGGCAGGTGGTACCGCGAGCTTCCTTCTCTCCCGAGCGATCTGCTTGCGCGTTAAAAGGGGGGCTCTTGAGCATCGCGACTCAGGAGCTCTTACTGGCTCTCCAGCCCTCACCCCCTGGCCTTGAACACGGCATCGCGACCTGGCATACCAGCGGCGGCTGAGCTCGCGCGAGGGCCGGGACCTGAGGACGTAGAGCACTAAGGAGAGCTTGGGGAGAGGGAAGACTCGTATGGGCCCGGCCTGGCTACTCTACGGATGCTGGCGCGCTGGCCTATCGTGTCACGGGGAATCAGCTCGGAATCGACAAGATAAGTCTCGCGTTCAGATTGGCTAATCGTTGGAGCCCGAGGATCGCGCTCGCCGCAGCCCTGTTGCGGCCACGTCGCCTCCCTTTCTTGCCTTACCATAGCCGCTTGAGCGCTAAAGGGGACCTCCTGAGCATCGCGCCTCAGGGGCTCTTACTGGACCTCGGGCCGCTCACCTCCTGGCCTTGACCACGGCATCGCGACCTGGCATACCAGCGACGGCTGAAGCCTGCCTCGGGACCGGGACCTGTCAGCGTAGAGCAACCAGCCATCGCGAGGTTGGAAAGGGAAGACCGAGCCTTAACAGGACATGTGTTTCCAAATCTTCATAACAAGGATAGTATCAACAAAAGACATTACAGACCCTTTACACACCCCCGCGGGGCACTTCCTGATTCTTCGCAGGGGACAAAAGATGAAAACCTAAGGCGATCCTACCTACACCTTCCCGTTGCTGGTGCCATCATCAACAGTGGGCCACGGGAAGCCAGCGCCAATCCCGTCCAGATCAGCGACGACGGCGGCTGGATGTCGCAGCCCTGCTCCAAGCGCGGCGAGAACTCGGGGGGACGTAGCTGTCGTCGCTCATCTCCGGAGTCTCGTAGAGCTCGGGAGAACCGCTGGACTCCCAAGGGCCGCTGCTGGAATAGCCATGGGCGGGGCGCATGTCAACCTGACGCTCCCCTCCAGGGCAGCATTCCAGGTGGCGGCCCTCCTCATCGAAGACCTTGAAGAAGAGCGTGGAGGCGCCGTCATACTCGAAGTGGATCGCGAGGGCGCCTCCTGCATGGCAAACCCGTGCGACTTCGCCCCAGCTGCGGGTCATGAAGATCTTGCCGGTGGAGACCGCCTCGATCTCTGCTCCGGTCGCCGGAGCATTGCAGTCGGCATGCTGCAGCCAGAGCTCCAGAGGCCCCCTCGACGGCATCACGTCGGAGAAGAACCGTGGGAGGCGGATCCAAGAGCTTGGGGGCATCGGCGCCCATAACACAAGCTCACGCGAGGAGTCCGAGGCATGGATTCCAGGGGCGACGGTGCGCGTCGCCGTGGCACGGTGACCCCGGGCACGGCGCGAGCGGCGCCGCCCATTGCTCCGCCCTCCTGAGCCCTCAGCCCGGGCGTACAAGGGTAGCGGATACCCTGGAGGAGGCCGCTCGCACCAAGGGCTCGTCACCACCTGCATCGCCACTTCGTCGCGGCAATGAGCCAGCCTTTTCTTCGGCGGGGGTGGCCCCGGGTCGTCGCTGGAGGCCTTTCCCTTCTCTTCTGTGGAGAACCTTTGAATGGGCGCCATTGCTGCCAGCAGTGGAGCAAGGAGGAAGAAGCTAACGACCAAGAAGAGATGGGGTACGGGGGCTCCGCCCCCCTCCCCATTTATAACAGGAGAAGGCCAACCGGCGCCCCCCACGATCACAGGTAATGATGGTTTTCCTTGCATGTCGCAGGGACTTGTCAAGTCGAGCAGTTGCCGAGGCGGCGTGGGGAAGCGCAGACGCCCACGTCCAATCGACCGACGCCGCAGGCTTTTGGGGCCCGCGGTGCTCCGTATTTGACCCTTGGCTTCGCCTCGAAGCCAAGCCCGAGCGCACCTTGGCCTCGGGGGCTACTGTCAGCGTTCTGGGAACGGGGGTCCCCAGACTTGCCTGCCTGCGGCCCATGGTGTGGCTATGCTGGCAGGCCTATACGGCCCATCTTCACCAACAATGCATTCAAGACCCTCGCGAGGGGCCAAGCCTCGCGAGGCGGACGACGCAAGACCTCCTCAGGAGCTGCCTCGCCAGGCAGGCTCGCGAGGAGCGGAGATCTCAAGGCGGGGCAAACCTCGCGAGGCTCTCGTGACGTGAGCCGTGACGATCAAGATCAGGCGGGGGCCAGGCGGGCACCCGCGCACGCAGAGTCCTTGTTTCCTCTTTGGTGCTAAGGCGGCAAGCGCAGGCACGGAGTACCGAGGCATCAGGCAAAGTTTGCCATATCGATGCAACAAGACCAGGATTGGAAGGACGGCAGGACGGAGGTCACCATGGAGCCCAAGACGGCATCATCACCAGAGCCTTTTGCAGGCAAAGACCACTTTTGTCAGGATAGCTTTTACTAGTTGTCCCCTTTCAAATTGCCCGCCGTTGTTGGCTCCCTTCCCGCTCAATATTTGGGAAGAGGACCAGGGCCTATATAAGTAGAGCTAGCAACCCCAGTAGGGGGCATCTGGAACCGATCCGGCGCAGATCTGACCAAGAGCCAATCCACGCTCGCACAAGAACACCTCAACCTCAGGAGGCTGTTCTTCCCGTTGTACTGTTCCTCATCAGCCCAAGAGGCAATCCACCCACCACACACTGGAGTAGGGTATTACACCACATCGGTGGCCCGAACCAGTATAAACGTCGTGTCTTTCTGTGTTGCGAGTTCGTCGAGTTCGTCCGCGAGATCCAGCGAGCTAGGGCGTAGATCGGTAGGAGGGAAAGACTTCGCGCGCACCCCAGAGTTTGAACCTTAAGGGTTTTGCCGGAACCCGTAATCCGACAGATCCGTCTTCTTTAACGCTGGGGCAGCCATTGCCTAAATCTTCAGGATCAAGATCTTCTTGTCATGCCTTTGCCCGGCTTAAGGCAGTCAATGCGCCAGCTCTGGCAGCTCCCCGTTTTAAGTCGTCAATCCTTCGGGGAAGCACCGATAACTGCTCCAGTGTGTCTTTGATGAGTGCCGAGGGAGATTCCTTGTGCAGTGTAGCAGCAATGGTTCGTTGGGCGCCGGTATATAACTGTTCTACCAGAGTATAGACAGCTTTAAGTCGGACGCGCATATCTGAGCCCAACTTAGCGCTCCAAGAACCTATATCAGTAAAGTTATGGGTAAGCCGGCAGTCGTTTATAATATGATTATTAAGGTACAAGGGAGACATGTTCTTACCGAAGATGGCTGATGACATGATATGGATCTGCTGCTTTAAGCCGAATAACTCGTCAGTCACCGGTTTAAGCGTGGCTTCAGCATCTTTCGCTCTCTTTATTAGAGCTGCTTTTTCAGTTTCCCACCATCTTTGTCAATATTGAAGTTTTGCTTGACCTGCTCAATGTTCTCTAAGGCAGTCTTCAATTCTGATTTGGCCTTGGATGTTTCAGATTGTTGAGTTTTTATATTGGCCTTCAGATCATTCAGTTGTGAGTCCTTCTCAGAAAGTTTAGCCTGTGGTATAAGCATGAACACATATTATGAGTATTGTTGAAGTCCCAAGCACAATACAAGTATTTTCCTTGGCACTTGGGGGCTAATGTATATTGCTCTTAAGAAATTTTTGAAGTCCCAAGCACAATACAAGTATTATACTTGGCACTTGGGGGCTAATGCATATTGCTCTTTGTTAAGATAGAATTATTGGCTGACCCGAACAAATGATGTGATCCGGTTTATGAAGACTACAGACTGGATTGTTGATTTCAAACAGGATGATTAGTCCCGGCTTATTCATGACTGGTTAAGCCGACCCTTGGGGGCTACGGATGCAAAGTTCATTACTACTATTTAAAGTCCCTACTTAACATGATGATTTAATCCGGCCCTTGGGGGCTACTAGTGATGCTGCGCGGTTCTTTATGGCAACTAGAAAAGTCTACAGCATATTCAAATTCTATCATATCCTATAGACTTGGCGGCTGATAGACAGATAATTATGAAAGAGAATGGTGATTGCATTACCTCATAGCGTTCCTTCATCAAATTGACCAAGCCGGCTTCGAAGTCACGGCTGGTGTACAGACGGTTCAAATAACTAGAGTGGATGTCTTGGGCATTGAACTGGGCGTAGCTCTCCAAGTCCACCTTCTACTTGCCTTTATCTTCAGCAGTAATTTCTTCTTGGCATTGTGCTTAGATAAGACAGTAGGGTGACCCGGGGCTGTGAATCCAAACCCAGTGACGACAACATCATCAGTCTTTTCCTCAGTAGGCTTAATCGGGCTTGGCGGCTTAGAAATAGCCAGTTCAACGTCCATATGATCTATGGAGACTTCATGGTCTTGTGGTGGTGGATCATCAAGGGTGGCCTCAGTAATTGGGTTAGAAGGTTCTGACTGTTGTTTTTTCGGTTCAGACGGGTTGGAGTCATCGACCGACTTATTCAGCTTTGCCTTCTTGCTGGGTTTGGCCTGGCCCCTGAAAATAAGAAGCATAAGGAGGTCAGCATAATGATCAGGCATAAGGTTTGAATGATTGATATATTCTTACCCAGGTACAGTCTTGAAAGTTGGGATTTGAGTTCCCGTTGACTCGCCAGAGGAGGAATGAGAAGTCCCTTGATAGTTTGAATCAGACGGGTTAAGAGGTTGTCGGAAATGAGCCGCCTTGGGATAAAGTATATCAGAAATATTTAAGACCTCTGGGCGGCATTTGCGAACCGGTGTGTTTGGTAAGCCGGAAGAAGTAATCACACCACCACTATGCCGGGTGGTGCGGCGAGCTTCGTGTTGCTGTTTCTTCAAAAGAAAGTTGGGATCCAAGTGAGCTAGAGGGTGAGAAAAGCTTACTTTCCGGCTTGCTTGTCGGGTTTTCTGTGTTGGCAGAGGTTCTGAGCCGGAGGAAAGAATAATTACCTCTGCGTCATCTACGCGGCTGGCTTCTACATCATCCTGATAACAATCATTGTCAATGAGATGTATAAAAAATGAGCCAAGAGAGTCGAGTTCTACCTCTCACTCATCATCATCACCGTCATCATCAATGTTTAACCCGGCAGGCTCGGTGGTCTTCTTCTTGGCAGGCTCCTGGTGCCTTGGTTTTGGTACGAGCCGGTTTGGCCGGCTTATCTTGTGGTTTCTTCTTCCGAAATGCAGAATCGGCCTGTTGAAGTCAAAAAGATCATAAGTGGGCATAATTACTGAAAATGTTGTTGAGCGGAAGGTGTGCAACACTTACGGCTAGCGGCTTGTTGAAGGTGCAGAAAGGACTAAGTCATGTTTTACTGCATTCATTTATAGGTGCGTTCAGCAATTTCTTGGTGGCTTCAGTAATTTCTGCGTCAGGCAGTTGAATGTCGCAGTGGCGCTGGGGATCTTTTAAATTGCCAGTATATTCGCACATTAAGTCGGGGCGACGACTTAATGGCAACATACTCCAGGACACCCAGCACCGAACAAGGTCGACGCCGGTTAAGCCATTGGCCATAAAGGCTCTGAGCTTTGAAAAAGCTGGCACATATTTGGCCCGCTCCTTCGTGTTAATTCGTGGGGCAGTGGATGTGTGTTGCTAAGCCGGTGGTCGCGGTCACCCGGCAGGGGATTTTCATCTGCTGGAGATGTGCTTTGACAGTAGAACCAAGTTTGGTTCCAATCTTTGGGATGACTCGGCGGCTTGGCATAGGGAAAGCTGGCTTCTTTCCTCTTCTAGATTGAAACCCCACCGAGTTCCAAGCTGGGCCCATCGGTAAACTCTGTCTGACGGTTTAAATAGTAGAATTCTCTGAATAATTCAACTGTGGGCTCCTCTTGAAGATAAGCTTCACAGAATACTTAGAAATTGCAAATGTTGGACACGGAGTTGGGTCCGATATCTTGAGGGTGAAGTTGGAAGAAATGAAGCACATCACAGAAAAACTTTGAGCCGGGTGGGCTGAAACCCCGAATCAAGTGGTCAGTAAAAACAATCACTTCTCCGTCCTTGGGTCTAGGAGGATTTTCTTCACTAGGGGCCCTCTAGTGGATGTCCTCTTTCTTGGCTAGGGCGTCAGTTGCAACGAAGTTGTTCAGGTCTTCTTTAGTGACCCGGGATTGGACCCAGTTGCAAGCAGTGTATGTCTTAGCCATTTTTCGATGATCTGAAAGAAAGACTATGCCGGTTTAAGATTATATGGTTAAGCCGGCTATTGGTGTAAAGGCAAATAATAATGAAGCATGCATGCAAAAGTGTTAAAGCGGAGGATGGCATTGAAGTTATAAAAATGAGCTATTGCGGCTTAAGAGGGGACTAATGGTACCTGGTGGATTACGGTTTATGAGCTAAGCCGCCTACACGGTTGTTGATTTGCAGATCTGAAGAGAAAATTGCTAAGTGTTGGAAAAACAGATTTCACAAGATTGATGCCATGATTTTGGATCTACGGCACTTTAAATAATGGAAAATATCTAGACCTAAATTGCAGTACTTGAGCAGTTCATGTGTCCAGATTGGACTTCTTACGCAAAAAGGAGATGCTCTAATAGCAAAAATGAGTACCACGACTACCGCCGCACAGGACGGGTACCAAGTTTGAATCAAAAATCACAAGCTACAGTGAAGAGATAAGATGAACTCTGACGAACTCGCGGAAACACTAATGGGATCTACGGGGAAATGAAAGGGGAAAACTCACCGGAGTTGTTCAACAGCGGAGGCGCGCGGATGGATTCTGGTCAGTTCAGGTTGATGCAGCGGCCGTTGTCGAGGCAGTGGCAAAGGTCGACGGCGGCGGCAGAGCTCGGGCGCTGAGGCGTCGTGAGGTAGAAGACAAAGACGAGGAAGCAAGGGGGGAAAATGAAAAGGGACCCCTGGCCCTATTTATAAAGCTGAAAGGATAAGTGGCATGCGCGGGAATCGAGGAGGCCAAAAATGGATATGTGACAGCGCAGATGCCTCGATTTTTGGAGGCTCATTAAAAGAGAAGATATATCAAGATTTGGGCCTTGCATAATATTAATGACAGGTGACGTCATGGCGGGTTACCATAATCTAAGGGATGACGTCATGGCGGGTTACAAGATCTCGCAAGAGTAAATCAGGAAGGGTTTTTTCTAAGTGTTGAAGATTGATATGAACAAGTTCACATCAACCTGGGGCCTAATGTTGGGGATATAACTACTGGGTATGACCCGCCCAGGAAGGGCCAGGTCATGCCACTGGCGGCTCATAATGACAAGGCCCATGAAGATGTTGAAAATAGTGGTTCACGAAGCAGGCTTACTGGAGGCCCAAGACCCAAAGACGGCTTGAGGCCCACAGGTGTGAACCGCCATACATGTATGACTTGTGTTGTAAGGCATGCGTAGTTAGTCACCAAGCCGGACACGTTATGTATGAGCCGGCCGGGACTCCGTGAGCCGCCGGGCGTCAACCTGTGTATATAAAGGGACGACCCGGCGGCGGTTTAGAGCAAGAGACAAGAGATCGAAAGCTAGGTCAAGTGTATTCGCTCCCTGGTAATCGAAACCCAAGCAATACCACCTCAAACTGGATTAGGCCTTTACCTTCACCGCAAAGGGCCGAACCAGCATAAACTCTCTGTGTCCTTTGTCCCGTTTAAGCCCTTTAAGGTAACCTAGTTGCGATGGCTCCACGACTAAGTCCTTCTGCTAGGACATCTGCCGTGACAATTCCACGACACCTTCGGATTTGTGATAGAAGGTGTACCCAACAGTTTCCTTTGGGTATCCTATGAAGACGCATTTCTCCAATTTGGGTTCGAGCTTATCAGGTTGAAGCTTTTTCACATAAGCATCGCAGCCCCAAACTTTTAAGAAACGACAACTTAGGTTTCTTGCCAAACCACAGTTCATACGGTGTCGTCTCAACGGATTTAGATGGTGCCCTATTTAACGTGAATGCAGCTGTCTCTAATGCATAATCCCAAAACGGTTGCGGTAAATCGGTAAGAGACATCATAGATCGCACCATATCCAATAAAGTACGGTTACGACGTTCTGACACACCATTACGCTGCGGTGTTCCAGGTGGCGTGAGTCGTGAAACTTCCACATTGTTTCAAATGAAGGCCAAACTCGTAACTCAAATATTTGCCACCGCGATCAGATTGTAGAAACTTTATTTTCCTGTTACGATGATTCTCAACTTCACTCTGAAATTCTTTGAACTTTTCAAATGTTTCAGACTTGTGTTTCATTAAGTAGATATACCCATATCTGCTCAAATCATCTGTGAAGGTCAGAAAATAACGATACCCGCCGCGAGCCTCAACACTCATCGGACCGCATACATCAGTATGTATTATTTCCAATAAGTCAGTTGCTCGCTCCATTGTTCCGGAGAACGAAGTCTTAGTCCTCTTGCCCATGAGTCATGGTTCGCAAGCATCAAGTGATTCATAATCAACTGATTCCAAAAGCCCATCAGCATGGAGTTTCTTCATGCGCTTTACACCAATATGACCTAAACGGTAGTGCCACAAATAAGTTGCACTATCATTATTAACTTTGCATCTTTTGGCTTCAATATTATGAATATGTGTATCACTACGACCGAGATTCAATAAACCATTCACCTTGGGTGTATGACCACATAAGGTTTTATTCATGTAAACAGAATAACAATTATTCTGTGACTTAAATGAATAACCGTATTGCAATAAACATGATCCAATCATATTATGCTCAACGCAAACACCAAATAACATTTATTTTAGGTTCAACACTAATCCCGAAGGTAAAGGGAGTGTGCGATGGTGATCTTATCAACCTTGGAATCACTTCCAACACACATCGTCACCTCGCCCTCAACTAGTCTCTGTTCATTTTGTAACTCCTGTTTCAAGTTACCAATCATAGCAACTGAACCAATATCAAATACCCAGGGGCTACTATGAACACTAGTAAATTACACATAAATAACATGTATATCATATATATACTTTTGTTCACTTTGTCATCCTTCTTATCATCCAAGTATTTGGGACAGTTCCGCTTCCAGTGACCATTTCCTTTGCAGTAGAAGCACTCAGTTTCAGGCTTGGGTCTAGCTTTGAGTTTCTTCATGGGAGTGGCAACTTTCTTGCCATTCTTCTTGAAGTTCCCTTTCTTTTCCTTTTCCCTTACTTGAAACTACTGGTCTTGTCAACCATCAACACTTGATGCTTTTTCTTGATTTCTACCATCGCCGATTTCAGCATCGCGAAGAGCTCGGGAATCGTTTTCGTCATCCCTTGCATATTATAGTTCATCACGAAGTTCTAGTAGCTTGGTGATAGTGACTAGAGAACACTATCAATCACTATATTATCTGGAAGATTAAATCCCACTTGATTCAAGCGATTGTAGTACCCAAACAATCTGAGCACATGCTCACTAGTTGAGCTATTCTCCTCCATCTTGTAGGCAAAGTACTGTTAGAGGTCTCACACCTCTCAACACGGGCATGAGTCTGAAATACTAATTTCAACTCTTGGAACATCTCATATGCTCCATGACGTTTCAAAACGTTTTTGAAGTCCCGGTTTTAAGCCGTAAAGCATGGTGCACTAAACTATCAAGTAGTCATCATATCGAGCTTGCCAAACGTTCATAACGTTTGCATATACTCCTGCAATAGGTCTATCACCTAGCGGTGCATCACGGACATAATTCTTCTTTGTAGCAATGAGGATAATCCTCAGTTCACGGACCTAGTCCGCATCATTGCTACTATCAACTTTCAACTTAGTTTTCTCTAGGAACATATCAAAAATAAAACAGGGGAGCTATACACGAGCTACTGATCTACAACATAGATATGCAAATACTATCAGGACTAATTTCATGATAAATTAAGTTCAATTAATCATATTACTTAAGAACTCCCACTTAGATAGACATCCCTCGAGTCTTGTAAATGATCACGTGATCCAAATCAACTAAACCATGTCCGATCAACACGTGAGATGGAGTAATTTTCAATGGTGAACATCTCTATGTTGATCGTATCTACTATATGATTCACGTTCGACCTTTCGGTCTCAGTGTTCCGAGGCCATATCTGCATATGCTAGGCTCGTCAAGTTTAACCCGAGTATTCAGCGTATGCAAAACTGGCTTGCGCCCGTTGTATGTGAACGTAGAGCTTATCACACCAGATCATCACGTGGTGTCTCGGCACGACGAACTGTAGCAACGGTGCATACTCAGGGAGAACACCTATACCATGAAATTTAGTAAGGGATCATCTTATAATGCTACCGCCGTACTAAGCAAAATAAGATGCATAAAAGATAAACATCACATGCAATCAAAATATGTGACATGATATGTCCATCATCCTCTTCGTGCTCATGATCTCCATCACCGAAGCATCGTCATGATCTCCATCGTCACCGGCATGACACCTTGATCTTCATCGTAGCATCGTTGTCGTCTCGCCAACTATTGCTTCTACGACTATCGCTACCACTTAGTGATAAAGTAAAACAATTACATGGCGATTGCATTGCATACAATAAAGTGACAACCATATGGCTCCTGCCAGTTGCCGACAACTCTGTTACAAAACATGATCATCTCATACAACAATTTATATCACATCATGTTTTGACCATATCACATCACAACAAGCCCTGCAAAACCAAGTTAGACGTCCTCTACTTTGTTGTTGCAAGTTTTACGTGGCTGCTACGGGCTGCTAGCAAGAACCATTCTAACCTACGCATCAAAACCACAACGATTTTTCATCAAGTGTGTTGTTTTAACCTTCAACAAGGACCGGGCATAGTCAAACTCGATTCAACTAAAGTTGTAGGAACAGACACCCGCTAACCACCTGTGTGCAAAGCACGTCGGTAGAGCCAGTCTCATGAACGCGGTCATGTAATGTCGGTCCGGGCCGCTTCATCCAACAATACTGCCGAATCAAAGTAAGACGTTGCTGGTAAGCAGTATGACTATTATCGCCCACAACTCTTTGTGTTCTACTCATGCATATAACATCTACGCATAAATCTGGCTCGGATGCCACTGTTGGGGAACCCAGTAATTTCAAAAAAAATCCTACGATCACGCAAGATCTATCTAGGAGATGCATAGCAACGAGAGGGGAGAGTGTGTCCACGTACCTCGTAGACCGAAAGCGGAAGCGTTTAGTAACGCGGTTGATGTAGTCGAACTTCTTCGTGATCCAATCGATCCAAGTACCGAACGTACGGCACCTCCGTGTTCAACACACGTTCAGCACGATGACGTCCCTCGAGCTCTTGATCTAGTTGAGGACGAGGGAGAGTTCCGTCAGCACGACGGCGTGGCGATGGTGATGATGAAGTTACCGGCGCAGGGCTTCGCCTAAGCACTACGACGATATGACCGAGGTGTGTAACTGTGGAGGGGGGCACCGCACACGGCTAAGACAAATCTTGGAGTGTCTATGGGGTGCCCCTTGTCCATGTATATAAAGGAGGGGAGGGAAGAGGTGGCCGGCCCAAGGGGGGCGCGCCAGGTGTGGGGAATCCTACTAGGACTCCCCAGTCCAAGTAGGATTCCCCTCCTCTTTCCTATTCCTAGTAGGAGAAGGAGGGAAGGAGGAGGAGGAGAGAAGGAAAAAGCCCCCCCCCCCCAAACCCTAGTCCAATTCAGTTTGGGCTAGGGGCCGCACGCCACTCCCTGGCCGGCCTCCTCTCTTCCACCACTAGGCCCATGAGGCCCATTAACTTCCCTCGAACGTTAAGCGTGCGGACCCTGCGGGTTCGAAAACTATGTAGACATGACCGAGACACATCTCCGGTCAATAACCAATAGCGGAACCTGGATGCTCATATTGGCTCCTACATATTCTATGAAGATCTTTATCGGTCAAACCGCATAACAACATACGTTGTTCCCTTTGTCATCGGTATGTTACTTGCCCGAGATTCGATCATCGGTATCATCATACCTAGTTCAATCTCGTTACCGGCAAGTCTCTTTACTCGTTCTGTAATACTTCATCCCGCAACTAACTCATTAGTCATATTGCTTGCAAGGCTTATAGTGATGAGCATTACCGAGAGGGCCCAGAGATACCTCTCCGATACACGGAGTGACAAATCCTAATCTTGATATATGCAAACTCAACAAACACCAGCGGAGACACCTGTAGAGCATCTTTATAATCACCCAGTTACGTTGTGACGTTTGATAGCACACAAAGTGTTTCTCCGGTATTCGGGAGTTGCATAATCTCATAGTCAGAGGAATATGTATAAGTCATGAAGAAAGCAATAGCAATAAAACTATATGATCATTATGCTAAGCTAACGGATGGGTCTTGTCCATCACATCATTCTCTAATGATGTGATCCCGTTCATCAATGACAACACATGTCTATGGTTAGGAAACTTAACCATCTTTGATTAACGAGCTAGTCAAGTAGAGGCATACTAGGGACACTCTGTTTGTCTATGTATTCACACATGTACTAAGTTTCCGGTTAATACAATTCGAGCATGAATAATAAACATTTATCATGATATAAGAAAATATAAATAACAACTTTATTATTGCCTCTAGGGCGTATTTCCTTCAGTCGTTCCCCCCTTGTGTGCTCAACTCAGCCTGCCTTGCTGGAACGGCCAATTAGAGCGTTCCTAGTGAGCCAGGCTCTAGACTGCTTTAAGTTCATGCGTGAGCGAGCCAGGCCCCCGTGTACTGTTGGAAATATTCCCTAGAGGCCATAATATTGTATTATTATATTTCCACATTTATAACTAAGAGTTTATATTCTATGCTATAACTGTTACGATCTTGTAATATGCGATTCAGTGGAAAACTCATATGCACATGCGGAATGATAAACGGTAAAATTCTGATTTCTAGTCTCGCCTCTAAAACTAGCACCAGTGTTGTTAGTGATCATGTTTTGCGGATCTTAAGATATCGTTAAGTGTGACCATAGT
The DNA here is from genome assembly GCF_018294505.1 of Triticum aestivum. NCBI lineage: Eukaryota > Viridiplantae > Streptophyta > Magnoliopsida > Poales > Poaceae > Triticum > Triticum aestivum. The sequence continues at coordinate 412,919,411 of NC_057808.1, read as the reverse complement.
CTCAAAACAACAATGAGAATATGACGTTAGAAAAACAATCATATTGAATTGGCCAAAACTTGATTGTTATACTTTGAGATACTATCATCACAAGTAAATTGTCATAACACGGAGAGTTAATATATGCTTTAGTTCTTTAGACCATGAGAGTATCGTAGTCACTTCTTCCCGTGTGATGGCCTTTGGGGTTGCTCAAACATCATCTGTAATACGGTGATCATAATGATAACTTACGGGTTCATCAGAAAGTTTGATAGAGGACTCGATAGCTCAAGAGTGGGATTTACTCCTCCGACGATGGAGAGATATTCTCAGGACCCTCTCGGTGTGACGGCATCCATCATCGTCTGGCCATACACAGGTGACTAGGTCACGGGGATGCCGGAACATGTCAACGAGAAAGAAGAACAAATCCGGTATAGTGAGCATGAGAATGTCTCTAGGGGATACATATACAACTCACCTCGGGTTTTGTAAAGTATCGCGAAGGAAAGAGAATAGCACATGATAACCAAAAGTTCACTCGAATGTCATTCGTGTACTCATAGGGATCGATATGGACGTCCACGGTTCCTCTGTCGGTCATTGAATGAAAGGGGTTTTGTTCATGTCTGTGTTTTACCGAACCTACAGGGTCACAAGCTTAAGGTAATCACGATTTGTTGATTGTTAGTAGGGCGGGAGTAATGAGGAAATATTTATGAAATAGTTACATTAATATTCGAAATAGTTTCAAGAGGAATCATAAGCGTTTCACGGTCACCGAAAGGGTTTCAGGGTTTACCGGGTATTACCGATAAATAGTATATAGGTGAAAACTGTTTCCGGAGAGGTTAAATTAATAATTAAAGACTTTAATAATAGTTAGAAAGCTTTTATATTTAATTAAATATCAACGAGTCTTAAAAGGTCAAGTGATGAAAATTCTAGGAAAAAGGCAGCGTATCTTCTTTCATCTCCGGGCTATCACACCATAGCTGCAGCTAGCATGGTTGCTCAACTGTAGTAAGAGACAATATGTGAATACAAGCGAGAACATAAGACACGCCCACTCGATTGCAACCCGGATTTCAAACATTCATAGGAAAAGTGGAGGAAAATACAGTATCCCCCACCCTCGTTAGCATTATTCATCATTTTCATTCGAAGGAACATGTTAGAGATATGACACGCAATCGAACATGATGAAAAACGAAAACAAGTAGGAGACACAAGATTTAACTTGGAAAACCCCTCCAACAAGAAGGGGAAAAAATCACAGGCGCCAGCCAACAAATCTTCACTATATCAAGGGAGGTTACATGCGCCGGGGATTTACAACTTATCAACTCATCCCGTGCGGGAGGTTACAAAAGGTATATATAACACAGGTTATCTAGGTCCAAACTGATCCGTACTTGAATTTAGCCGTTAGCTTTATATTTGAATTTGGAGCATAACATAACATAATAGAACAAATGGAAGGTTTAGGAAAATTCCCTTTCATCTCGCTTTCAAAAGAAATGTACGAATTTGATAGTCCAATAATAGACTTCTTTTTAGAATTCCTACACATCAAGTATGAGAACGTGATTTTTTGCGGCATAAATGCATCCTAATTATACCGGTTTATGTGGTTTGGCTTCGTTTGGCCTGTGTTTAGAATGATCTATGCATGCGTTTAGTAGAAAAAGCTTCAGTCAAGATAGCCGTACATTTCATTCCCTCTGTTCTTACCGCGTGTGCTGTTATAGGTAGGAAAACAAACACTAAGACTTTGATGTTCAGCATGTCTATCTAGCGTGGTCAACAGTCCCAGCATCCTACCAAAACTAGCACCTCCAAACCTAGTAGCCAATTGCCTCTGGAGGGTTTCAGCTCAAGGAGTCGGGGTGCAGTCCGTTTGAGTAAACCAAAGAGAGCACAGAACAAAGCAACCACAGGTCAGCTGAATACACAAATGCACATGCACGCATGCAGCACTCTTGACTCTGACGAAGCACAGAAATATCTTTTTCCTTGATTTTTTTCAAATCAACAACGGGCTGCCCTCCCGGTAGCTAGGAAAAGCATCAGTAGATGACACAGTGGAAAAAGACGGGCTGCCTCCCGGTAGCGCTCTGTTTATAGTCTAAGTGCTCGACCGTTCTCCATCACATGCCTTCAGCGAGGATTGGGCTTGTTCTTGTTCTTCTTGGGCTCACGGGCAGCATCTTGGCCTGCTTTGCAGAGGGCATGTGCAACGTGCACAACGTGGAAGATATGGGCGAACTCGGTGAAAGGATTGCCCATCTCGCCGGCGGCCGCTCGACCGCTGCGAATGGTACGGTGGCTAGTTTAGCAAGTGGAGATGCGCGGTGGACTGGTGGGTGAGTGAGAGTGTCTGCGGTTGCAAGGAAGCTGGGGCTACTTTTATAGGCGCTCCCTGGTCAGAAGGGAAGGGAACTCCGGCCGATTGTAGCTGGACTTTGCACCGGTCGCCGCCGGCCGGCCACAGAATAATTCTGCTGATCGGCCAGCATATCACGTCACGTCCTGCGGAGCTCTCCCAGCCATAGGAGGACCCCGAGTTGGTCGTCGGCGCTCCCGTTCCGTGGTGTTTTTCCATGCTTGTCGCTCTCCTGCGCAGGTTGTTCGACATCGAGATGCTCCGGGCTAATGCTACCAGACAAGGAGATGCAGACGAAGATAGATAGATGTCGATGTATCAACACTCCCGATACATCGTGTAGTGCCTATAGATTTTTACAAAAGTCAAACATTACAAACTTTGATCATGTTTATAAAAAAAAGTAGGTACATCTAGAATACCAAATGCATATCATTGGATACATCGTGAGTTATATTTTTAGAATATACATGTTTGATATTATAGATGTAGACAGTTTTTTTTATACAATTGGTCAAAATTGGCAAAGTTTGACTTTCACAAAAATCTATAGGCACTACATTGTAGAATGGAGGGAGCAGTATATGCATGTTCTTTTGCGCAGCCGTGCCGCTTATGGTCTTCTTCGTACGTTTCGAATCCAGGAGACACAGACAGCTCTAGTCTTTTTAGGCCAACTCCACCGCGCGACCCCAAACGGACGTCCGTTTTGTTCGGATTCTGTCCGTTTGGGTAGGGCAATGGGGTCGTGTCCGGGCGTGTCTGGGATGCGGTGGCCGTGCGCCCAGCGCGCGGCCACATCCGTTTGCCCCATCCTGTCCGCGTCTATTTTAAAAAAAGAGCAACGTTTCAAATGCCAAGCCCTAGTTCATCAGGCCAGCGGTCCCAGTTTATCACGCCGGCAACAGAGCCAGCGGCCTACACGTCCACCGCCGGCATCAGCCAGCGGCCGGCAACACAGCCAGTCTCCAAAATGAATAGTTTTCCTCGTCGGCAACACAGCCAGCGGCCGGCAACACAGTCGGCCTCCAAAATGAATGTTTTTCTCACCGGTACACAGCCAGCGGCCCAGCGGGCGGGCGGCACCCATGCCAGCCTCCAAAAAGAACGTCCATGGCCGATCGGACGATCTAGTTCAGGCCGTCGGCGTCGAGCATCTCCTTCTGCCTGGCCTCTAACCACGCCCTCGTCTTCTCGCTCATCTTGGACAAGTCCACGCTCATAATCGCAAGGGCCACCTCCTTCGCTTTGGTGGCAGCATTGGTGGCCTCGATGTCGAGCTACCTCTGCCTGGCCTTGACATTGTCGGCCTCGTTGTCAAGCTGCCTTTGCCGGGCCGCCTCCTCCATGTCGATCTTCCTCCTCTTGGCCGCCTCCTCCATCTCAAGCTTCTTCCTTTAAAGGTCTAGGTATTGCTTCATTTGCTCGTCCTTGCTTTGCCGCTTCTTCTCGTCTCTCACATCCTTTTGAGACATCATGCCATGCAAAGTGTCATGCAATGCCATGGATGAGGCATCACGTATGCCGTCAACCTTGGAGTTGGTCTTGCCCCTCGGCCTCTTCAACGCCTCGCCATCTCCACCTCCGGCGAACTTGGCCGTCTTCAGGCCTCTCTTCCTTTGAAGTTCACGGTATTGGTCCTTGAACTTAGGGCAATTGTTGATGATCGTCCAACAATGCGTAAGAGTGAATGGCTTGTCATTGTGCCAGGCCTTGAATGCCTCCAAAGATTGAAATGCCTACACCACATGATCAACAACAATTGAACATGCAAACATATACAACGCCGAAGTCTCATGGCCGTAGCAAGAAAAGGACTAGGATGAGGAGAGCATACCATGTCCCCAACGCCGAGACCACTCACGGGTCGTGCTTCAACACTCTCAAATGCGGCGCAATACTTGTTGCACTCTTGTTGGATGAACAACCACCTCTTTTGAATCGAGCCGATGCCATGGTTGCTTGTAATTTGGTAGGGCTCAAACATCTTCCTTTCATGGAATGTTTTGTGGACTCTCGTCCAAAAAACAAGGCCCTTTTGTTGCGCGCCCGTCCTCGGATCTTGGCTAATCTCCATCCAACATTGGCAAATCAACTTGTCCTCATCTTGTGTATATGAACCCGTGCGAATGCTCTTCCTCCTCTTTTGTGCTTCCGCTCTTTGGGTGAGCTCGTCGATGAACAATGGCTCGCCACTAATATCAACGTCATTGCCTTCTTCTTCATCACCATCACCTTCGCAATAGATGTCATCGTCTTCATGCCACGAGTCACCATGGTCGTAGTCAGCACGGTCGTCGGCCTCTTCATCGGGAACGTACTGGGCGCGGCCATCCTGACTTTGGGTCTCGTCGGGGTCGTAGGCACGGCCCTGCCCACCCTCGAAGATCACGTCCTCCATGTACTTGTTGTAGAAGGGGTCGTCGACCGGTGGCGTTGGTGTTGGCATTCCGTCAAACAAGACGCGGGGGGACGGCATGGTGCCCGTGAACGGTGCTCGTGCTTGCTTTCTTTGCATCTCGACGGACGGCCGGCCGCCGCTGCTGGACCCAGGCGTGACGTTGAGGTCGATGACGGGCGAGGGGCGGGGTGTGGATGGCGCGATCACGCCAACGTCCGGCGACCCCGAGAAACGGGTCTGGCCGTCATGCCTTGGCGGAGGAAAGCCGGGCGACATGGGTGTGGTCCGCGACGTCGGCGACTGGCAGTGCGGAGGCCGGGCGACCAACGAGCATGTGCTTGCCGGGCCGACGGCCGTTGCAGGGAAACCGGCCGGACGGCCCATGCCAAGCATGAGGAGGGCGTGCGCTTTGTTGACAATGTCCTCCTTCTCGTCGACCGCGGCCTTGCGCCGCGCGGCCTCCATCGCATCGCGCTCGGCGGCGAACTTGGCCGTGGCGGCATTGACCTTGACGACCGCTCTCCGGTCCCTCCTCTTCGCCGATTACGCGTCCAACTTGGTGATCTCCTCCGGCGTGCACTCCGACCGCGGCTTCCTTGGCGCCTTGGCCGCCTTCATCTTCACCTTTGGGGACGGGTCGACGGCCGGGCCGCCGAAATTCGGCTTGGCGTCGGCCATGGATGGGGGAGGGAGGGGGTGGTGGGAGGGACGTGGGAGGGTTTGAGGGAAATGGCGCCAAATGGGGCGGGCGGGGGGTTTTGCTTTGTACCACCGACAGGCGGGCCAGGGGAGGACAAGCGCGCGCGTCCCCCCCCCCCGTCCACGCGTTGTCCGTTTCACCCCAAAATCGGCGCAAACTTGGGCCGGGGATGGGTCGAAAGCGGACAGAAAACGGAAAAAAGTCCGTTTGCTCCCGCGCGCTGGGCCGTCTGGTTTGTCCCTTTTACCCCAAACAGATAGGGCCGGATAGGATGGGGTCGCGCGGTGGAGTTGGCCTTACTTCTGGGAGGACAACACTAGTCAAATGGGAAGATTCTCAAGGGAAGAAAGGCCCAAGAGGTGAAAGCAGCCCGAACAATGCAGACGGTGCATTGCTCTCTCGAGGTATGCCCCGGGGTGGAGACCTCGCTGGGTCTTCGTTTCTTCCTCTCATCAGCAAGGGTAACCCGAAAAAGTTTTTTTACCGGAGCCGGCATCTACCAGTGGAGCATCTACCGTTGGAGTGCTTTTAAGGAATTGTGCCTTTGTTTTGTGTATAAGAGCATCTACAGCCGGGCGCCTCAAACCCGCCTCATGCTCCCGGCCGGTCACTGTCCGGTCACCTTTTCTGACCCAGCCGTCCCCCTGAAACGGCCCTCAAAGGCCTGACTAACCAGCACCACTCATATCCAGCTCAAAAATGGGGCGCCCGGGTGCGTCCGCCACGTCAGCCCGGCCCACCCCAGCCCGACAAATATCCCCACATCTGGAAAATCCTAGACAGCGGTCAATCTGAAATCCACTTCGCTCCCGTCTCCCTCCACTCCACTTCCGATCCCCTCCCTCCGATCCAATGGCCGGCGACGGAACCAACGGAGGATCTGAGTTAGAATCCGACGGGTCAAACATCGACGTGGAGGAGGTGGCCCTCCACATCGCATTGCGGAGGTCGCTGCTCAAGCAAGGCGGCCCCGGCAGCGGCAGATCTTCTTCCTCAGCGCCTGTCGCCTGTTGACGTAGCGTCGGCGACGTCGTCGGGCCTTCCCGCCCGCCGCTCTGCTCCGGCAGCTCCCCTTCGCTTCGCCGGGTACGCCGCCCGCCTCCACAATCCTCTGGTCCGGCAGTGGTACCCGGCCATCGTTGGGTCCTCATGCCCGCGCCGGGGCCGATACGTACGCAGACGCCCGAGTCCGAGGCACATGCAGCCCGGCGCGAGCGGCAGCGAGCGAGGGGGAGGGGGAGGCAATGTCGGCCCGCCGTTCGCCCTCGAGCGCACCGGTGGATCCCGAGGTCGTGCTCCTCGCCTCGGTCCTCCGCCGTTCTCTGACGACGGCGGAGATGGATGCCCCACACCTCGGCCGGAAGAATGCCACGGCCCTCCGACTTGCCATCGAGATGTCGGAGCACGAGGCAACCGAGGAGGCGGCGGCGAAGCCGAAGGCGGCCCACCATGCGAAGGAGCAGGACCGCCTGCTCCGTAGGCTCTCGGGCATGCCTTGCAGTTTGGACTCGAATCTGGCGGACGGCTCCACCTCCAGCTCTGACGACGACGCGCCTCCGCACGCCGACGCCTACACGGAGGACGGGCACAGCCGCGCCGACGACTGGAAGGGGAAGGGGCCGTCGAGGAAATGGTGATTTCTTCCGCCCTTCCCCGTTATGTTTATATTTTAACTATGTTTTAAGTTTGTAGTATGGATTTGTCGTTGAACTCCGATGAACCATGCTTCTTTTGTCCGCGGGCGTTTGAGGGCCTGGATTTGCAACCTGCGGTTGTAGATGCTCTAAGAGAGATGAAGAGGAATACGTGGACCTTCTCCATGCTCTTGTCAGCTTTATGTTAGGAGAGAGAAAGGTTGGAGAGCAGACCAGCTGCATGCATATGCTAAAATAATCTCCCTCCCCCATCAAAAGACTTCCATTTAATTTCATTGTGAAAATTTGGATGATTGATATTTTTTGGATCAAAACTTCAATTTTGATATTTTTTTTATATATTTTGAATTCATAGCGAGAAGATATTCAGAACAAGATCAATTTTGGATACATTTGAACTAGTTTTAATTTCGCTGATTTCAAAAAAACAGATTTCACTCAATTCAAAACATAAATTTCACTTATATCCAAAAAATCACTACTTCCAAATGATTTCACTCATTTTAGATAATGGATTTCACTAATTCAAATGATTTCACTCATTTCAAAAATAGCTATTAGTCATTTGACATTTCAATGATTAGTTATCTTTCATTTACATTCAAAATCCAATTTCACTCAGTTCCAAAAAATGATTTCCCTGAACTAGTTTCAAAATATGTGTGAGATTTAATTTCTGGTATATGAATTTTGTGAAAATAGGTAAGAGGCATCATGGTTTGAAAAATGGGCTAACTGAAATGTGATTGTAAAAAAACAGTTGCTCTTGAAAGGATTGAAATCTTATTTTTGAAATACTAAGTTTCAGTCTTTTGCAAAAAATGATAGTGAAATATGTTTTAGAAAGGATTGAAATCTTATTTTTGAAAAACTGAAATCAGTTCTTTGACAGTTGAAATAATCAGTTCACTCATTGTGAAATATGAACTTAGAATTGGAATAAGTGAAATGATATTGTAGAAAATTAAAATGTTTTATGCTAGTCTTTTGAAAAAACTATGTTTCAGTATTTTGTAAAATATGATAGTGTATGTTTTTGAAATGATTGAAATCTTCCTTTTGAAGGGTTGAAATCAGTTCTTTGACGGTTGAAATAATTAGTTTCAATCGTTGTGAAATATGAAAATGGAATTGGAATAACTGAAATGACATTGTAAAAAATTAAAATTGTTTATGCCACTCTTTTGAATAGTAAGTTTCCGTCTTTTGTACAATATGACAGTGAAATAGGTTTTCACAATGAGTGAAATATTCTTTTTGAAGAATTGAAATCAGTTCTTTGACACTTTGAAATAATTAGTTTCATTTATTGTGAAATGTGAAATTGGAATTGGAATAACCGAAATCTGCTTCAATGTGTGAAATGTGGAAATGAGTTCTTGAAATTATTGAAATCAATTTTTGGAAATGAGTGAAATTAGTATTTTCAAATGAGTGAGATTTGTTTTCTAAAAGAATTAAAATTAGTTTTTGAAATGAGCGAAATCAGTTATTTTCAGATATTTGGAAGTGGTTCTTTGAAATAATTGGATTTAGCTTTTGAAATTATTAATATATTTTTAAAAATATTAAATATCTCTAAGTGAAATCAAATTAAAAAGTAGGGATTAATATTGAGCTAATTAGATTTCCTAATCTATATTGATTATTAAATTAGCTGCTTTGGTATGGGGTAAAAAAAGGACAACACCCATTGTAGTCACGCTAGTGGATTCCTCAGCAGGGATTGCATGTGGTGGGCCTTGGCACTGGGAAATACGAGCCATGCAAACATGAGAATACCTGGCCTGCATATGCATGTGGTCCCACAGCTTTTGAGGTGGCACCATTTTATTGGTTCAGAATCCACCGGTACCTCCCGCCACGGGTAAAAACAGGTTTGCGAAGGGTAACCACCAAGCAAATAGGTTTTTTTAAACTCACATCAAAAGGTATGTCATCATGAAAGTGTGTAGACATGAAGTATACGTACATACGTAAATGTGTAAGTTTTGAAAGGTTCTAGTTGGTTTTTGACTTTTTCGAAATTTCGGCCTCCATAGAGCCTGGGAGCCAAACATCCTCACTCAAGATGTATCTGCCACCCAGCACATTCATATCCAAATTCGGTCTATGCTTTATGAAACAAAAAGATCTTGCTAAAAATAGTAGATTTGTTTTGCAAGAATTCACAAATAGTAGCTCAAAAAACCTTTCACGGTAAATTCAAATTAGCTACTATTCAGTATTCACACAATGGAGTAGAAAAAACCCTAAAAAAAAGTATCCGCGCGCTAGTATTGATCTCCTTTTCTTTTGGACACCAATATCTGGCATCCATGTTGGTTGGGGGGGGGGACCTCCGAATGATCGTTTTATTTTTTATTTTTTATTTTGAGAATCGAATGATCGTTTCAGTTGTTCGCTGGTGGCAGCCAGGGGCAACCCCCGGTTGACCCAAAAAGGCCCAGCTACCTGTTTTTTATATGAAAGAATGCCATGAACCGCCAAGAAACATTTTATTATAAAAACACGTAGAAAATCCAAAAATTGAAAAAAAATGCCATGCTCTGAATGTTTGAAAAATGCCGTCCTCTAATATCATAAATAAATTGTGGATGTTAAAAAAAATCTTGTCGTGGCCCTACAATTTGAGTTGCCATGTGAACACAAAAGAAAGAAAGAAATGCCATGATAAAAAATGTCATCTCTTAATAAACAAAAATGTCATATAAAAATAACAAATGCCATCTCTTAATAATAAAAATGTCATCTCTTAATATAAAAAATGACATCTCTTAGTAATTAAAAATGTCATCTCTTCAAAATAAAATTATATCATCTCTTAGTAACAAAAAATGTCATCTCTTAATATAAAAATGGCATCTCTTAATAATAAGAAATGTCATCTCTTAATATAAAAATACCATCTCTTAAATAAATAAAAATGCCATCTCTTGATGAAAATATGACATCTCTTATAATAAATGAAAAAAAAGCCATTTGACATAGTTTGTGTTCCTGGGACAATCCCCATGGCTGATGTTCGCCAAAAGTAAATGTTTCTTATTTTAGACACATTGATTGAATTTAGATATGGAATATTATGATATAACACATACATGTGTTGTTCATGTCACTATTTTAGTCTCTCCGATCCATATTACTTGTTTTTGATTTGTCTAGACACATCCATATCTAGACAAATCTAAGACAAGTAATATGGATGAGAGGGAGTAGTAATTAAATGATTGTGTTTGTATGATTATTTTATGGCATTTTTTTAGAAAAGGAAGATTGCCCCGGCCTTAGCTTCATTTCAATGCACACAACTACTACTTATTAGATAAGGTAGCAAGATAATCATCGGGTGAGCTAAGATGCTGACATTGTCTTATCTTAGTTGGTTTTAGAGTTAGGTGGTAAGGGCATGCATCTTGAACGTGGGCCTCCAAAATGGCCGCATGCGTCTTGACCGAACTGTTCGGACGTACTTTGTCATCCAACACGGTATCCCATAGGTCTGCAGACGTGTCCGGTTGTCTAGAATCCCATAAACCGGACATAAACATGGGGGAGCTTTGTGGGAGTCCGGACCGCCGCCAATTAGGGCTCCAACACCCCCGGCCCACTCAAATCGCCCTTTCCGGGTCATTTTCGTCCACTCCGTACCTGCTCTCCGCTCCCTCCTCGTCTGACGCCGCCGTTGTATCTCTTCGGTTGCCGCCCAGGCAATGCCAGACGTCCATAGTCCCCACCCACGCGCCTGCTCCCTTTGGACTATGTCGTCGTCCACCCAGGATCCGTCCGTATCTAGGTACCTTCTGCCCCCCCCCCCCTATTGACATCGTCCATGGCGGACACCACCCCCGGTAGGTGCTCAGTCAAATGCCATATTGAGCTTTTTTATTGAACTTCTTGTTGCTTTCTAGAGTAAGCATGATGACAGGGTACTCGGTGATGAAGAATGAGTTGTTGTGTGATGCGTGGAAGGTCGTATTTGCGGACTTTATAGGCATGAGGAGCTTCACCTTTTGGCAAAATGTGCATGCTTCATTTCATGAGCAAAAGCACAAAGCGTTGTACAACTTGCAATTGATCCATGATCACACAGTGAAAACGTGTGCCTGTCGGTGGTACACCATCTCCAACACCATCATAAAGTTTTGCGGTGTGATTGCATAGGTGGAGAGAAGGTAGCCACCGGACTCTTCAACCATCAAGATCGTAAGTTTTGTTTCTTGTTGCTCTGCATATTGGCCCATTCATTGATCCGCTCAATGATGCAACTTGATAATAATCACATTGTATAGCCCGGACGTACTGCCATGTTGTTACCACAGGACCGAGGGCGGGTCATTTACGTTGATACATTATTGGATGAACCTCAAGTGACACAGTGCATGGGACGACATGCGCTAAATCTGTCTGGAGTATTGTTGAATTTGGAATCGACGAATTTAAAAAACTTGTTGAACATCTGATTATCTCGAACGAATATTTATATTTGAATTATTGTTGTACTAGGGATATTTGTGTGTTTATGGATGAATTTTGTTATTTCCTATAGCTATTTTGAGTGTTGTGGAAAGAGAAAAAAGCAGGGGCGGGCATTTAGGGGACATGATTAGATGGCCGGCTCGCGTATTGTGTCTGCAAACGGGTCCGGACGCGGTCTGTAGCTGGATAGTGTGTTCGTTTTAGGAGTCGGCGTTAAAGATGCCCTGGTAATTTGAACTTCATGAAGAATGATTGTGCAAACAATTTATGACCAAAGTTGAATACAGTCAAAATACGCCATGGATTCCGAAACGAAAGGCAGGATACAAGATCGAAGTACAATAAAAGTGAGAAAACCCAGATGAAGGTTGCGATCGAGCTTAGTCTCCGCTCTACCAATCACCTTGCAGCAGCTCCAAACAACGACTCGACGATCAACAGCAACTAGGCAAGCCAAGCAAGCAAAGTGAAAGTACGTACGTACGCACGGCAAGGCACAAACAACACTGCCGAAGGGCGGACTTGAGAAAAAAAAAACAAGGGAGGACGTTTAAACACGGTTGGATGGCCGGCTCGTGTATCGTGTCCGCAAAGGCATCCGAACGCGATTCACATCCGATAGTGTGTCCGTTTTAAGGGTACGCGTTAGAGATGCCCTAAATTGTTAATGTAAACTTCATGAAGAATGATTGTAAACAATTTATGACCAAAGTTGAAAACAGTCAAAATACGCCATGGATTCCGACGAAAGGCAGGAAACAAGATCGAAGTACAATAAAATAGAGAAAGCCCAGATGGAGGTTCCGAGCTTATTCTCCGCTCTACGATGAAACAACGACTCGACGTCGACGATCAACAGCAACTAAGCAACCCAAGCAAGCAAATTGAAAGTACGTACGTACGCACGGCACAAACAACACTGTCCTCGCACTTGCAAACAAACAGTCTCCTCTGATCCATCCAGGAGCCCAATCACCCTACACCCATGCACTAGGTACGTACGGTCAGATCAAGCCAACGGGGCGCCCGGTGCCCTCGCCGGGTAGCGGAGGACGCAGTCGCCCCACGGCCCCTCGTCGGCCGCCGCGGCGTCGCCGTACGCCGCGACGCGCTCCCACAGGGCGCTGCTCGCCTTGGGCCCGCTCCCGATGCCGAGCTGCCACACGCGGTCGCCCCGCCGGACCCGCCCCCTCGCCTCGTGGTACCCGAGCTGGTACCACAGCGACGACGCCGACTGGTTCCCGAACCGCTGGAACGTCGCCAGCGCCGCCTCCGCCTCCCTCTCCCCCACCCCCAGCCCCTCCGCCAGCCTCCGTATGTTCGGCATCCCCGACGACGGCAGGCAGAAGTGGCTCGCCGCCGCCAGGAAGTTCGGCTTCGGCGCCTCCACGCGGCCTTCGCCGCCTTGGACCTTCTTGCTACTCCGGCGGCGGCGGTGGAATCGCACGAGCGCGGCGGCGTAGCGGAGCTTCTCGTGCCACGGGAGGATGGAGGCGCCGAAGCCGGGGAGGTGGGCGCGGAGGAGGTCCCGGAACACACGGCCGAGGCCGCGGCCGATGGTGAACCCGGTGATGCCCTCGTCGTCCTCCTCCCTCACGGCCAAATTGTAGCCGCAGTCGTCGGCCGCAATGGTCGTGCGCTTCAGCGCGACGAGCCGGTACTTGACCGGCGCTGCCGCCGATGCGGTGTTCGACAGCAGCGCGGCGGCGCAGCCAGTGCGGAAGAAGCAGTTGAGCAGAAGCTTGCTGCGGTCCCTCCCTCTGTACCACCCGATCGTGACGATCTCCGCGCTGACGACGACGGCGTAGTCGACGGCGCCCACGTGCGCTCTCAGGACGCCCCTCGCGACGTCCACGCCGACAATGCCCGCGGCGCACCCCATGCCGGACAGGTTGAAGGTCTTGACGTCGCTGGGCATGCGGTAGCGGTTGGCGATGATGGCGGTGAGCGACGGGGCAGGGCCGAACCCGCTGCAGTTGACGACGAGCGCGCCGACGGCGGACGGCGGCACGCCCGTCTTAGCGAACAGCTCGTCGAGCGTGGGGAAGAAGAGCATCCCCGCCTCCTGGACGGCGTCGGCGTGCGTGGCGGACGGCGGGAGATAGTGCAGCGCCGGCGGAAAGTAGGTCTCGTCGCCCATGCCGCTGTCCTCGACGACCCTGGACATGAACTCGACGCTGCCGTCGTCGAAGCAGCCGATGAGGCGGAGGTGCTCGAGCAGGCCCGGGATGGTGACGCGCAGCCGGCGGGGCGGCTTCAGGTACGCGAAGTCCACCAGGCCGATGTCCGCACGTCGGCCGGAGCGCCACAGGTGCGTCATCATCGCGCAGACCGGGAGGAGGTACAGCGCCGCGTGCCGCCGGAAGACGAGGACGGACAGCTCGGCAACGAGGCACAGGATGAGGACGGCGACGCCGAGGACGCCGTGCACGGCGGCGAGGAGGTGGTCTCTGTGCGCCATCTCCATGTCCGTTCGGCCGGCCTGCTTATCTCGCGATCTCTTGAATGTTTTAGACACTGATGATTTTCCTGTAGTGTATGTGTGTAGCGTGCGATGCGACGGCCCTTATATGGTGCGTCGTCTCCAGCGCAGCTCATGTGACCGTGACAAGTCTGCATGCACATGTGCACGCCATGAATTTTGTGTCCGTTGCAAAGTAGGTACGTCAAGATTGATCGTGTTGCCCGCGTAACATGGTCGAAAACTGCTAAAAAAACAAGACGGTTTGCTTTGAGATCGATGCAACCAGAGTTGAAGCAGGGACAAGATCGATCCGGCCGGCCACATAAAAGCGAAGAGTAGTAGCTTTCGCCATGAAAGCAGCCGGCGTATGAACAGTAGTGGTAGCCGCCCTCTAGTGTCCTGGTTACAGACGCTGCACGTATACGTGCCGGGCAGTAGCTAGCATGGTCAAGCCTCTACATGCACGTACCATCATGCAGTAGCTACGCTAGGTACGTAACGTACGTAGAGCCGATCGATCTCGATCGTGTCGTCCTAACGCGCGGCGCACATGGGCGCTGACGAGGCAGGCATCGTGCATGCTTACACGGGAATGGCCAAGCAGGAGCGCAAATGCGCAACGCACGGTTGGTGAAGGGTGCAACATGGGTGGCACCTCCAAGTCCTTTCCATGGTCGATTCAACTCGGTGGCTTCGGCTACAGTGTCGACAAGCTAACGAGAGGGAGGGGGTGAGATCGATAATAATGCATTTTCTAGCGAAGGATTAAATGTACCGGGTAAAAAACAATCGTTCAACATTTTTTAGAGATCCATGCAACCTTCTACGTGTGGTGTGGACACCCATAGCTGGCGAACGTTCATCAGCTAGGGTGGCATTTGCAAACCCTGGATGGCATTTTTTGTAGACCCATATAGCTAGCGAAAGTTGTTTAGTTTTCACTATTTCAGTTTCTCATTGATAATAAGATTGCAAAATTTTAATTTCATATTTCTGTATCACATTAATTAATTGTTTTTATAAATAATTTAAATCAATTTGAAATACATGTTTTGTTTAAACATATATTTAAAAGATCTAAAAAACTTTTTTTGAAATATGTTTTAAAAAAATTCTGAAATTGAAAATAGATGCGTGTTATTAATATTGACGTGGTGCTGAAAGAGGTACAATATTTCAAAAAATAAGTGACATGCTTATCGAAATGCATCTGGTATCGAAGCTCAGATGCTAACAAGATGATCTGGTATTGGAATGCCTCTCGTATAGGTCATTTGGGCACCCTTCAACCAAAAATACTGATGACTTATCAAGACTCACCCTTTGACCAGAAGCACTGCTGTATAAGTTTAGCACATCCCTAGCTTCATCGGCAGCCTGGGGTGAAGTTCTCATAAAGAGGATACTATCATCTGCACACACAAAAAAGGCTCATCGTTGGTGCCATTGGTGCCACCTTCAAATCAATTACCTCCAAGAGTGCACATCTAGCTTTCAACAAAGAAGATAAACCTTCAGTAGCTAACAGAAATAAATATGGAAAAATATGATCTCCCTGTTGGATTCGTCAGGTCAGTTTAAAATTCTCAGGTGGTCACCATTGAAAAGAACTGAACAAAACCAAACTTTCCCGTAAGGGATATCCAACACGGACCCTCAAAACATCTACATACGTCCAAACATAGCTATTCGGACACAGTTTACCATCCAACGTGTTACCCCATCGGTCCACGGATCAGTCCAAAATCCCAAAACTAGGGAGGCTTTGCAGGCGACCGCTGCCAGATACGCATCCGCAACCCAGGACCCACCCCAAAACCTCTTCTGCACATGCGCCCTCTCTCACGTGAAGCAGTTCCCGTACATTCATGCTGGTCGGCGCCGCATTCATGCCGGCGCAGAGCGGACGCGATCTCTCACTGGAGCCGGCATTGAAGCAGTTTGTTGGCCGAGAGTGCCGCCCACGCCGCGTCTCAGTCTCCATGCATGTTCAATATTGGAGCGACATGACTAGATGTATGGGACGGCTGGTGCCCTCCATCTGCCTACCGGCATTAAACAGGCGTGGTAGCCGAAAAACACGCTCCGGCGCCTACATTGACACAGCCCACCGCTTGGCCTGTTTGTCGCCCACTATTTAAATGCAGCCTCCCTTGCACGATCTGCACCACAGCCCGACCGCTTCCGATACTCCTTGATACACCACCTTCGCCATGGCCATGAGCTCTAGAGCGATGTGGTAGAGCCTCTCCATGAAGCACAAGCACGAGGTGGTCGACCTTTCGGCCGGCTAGCAGGGCCTTCGTGTATGTCGGTTACAGGCAGGCTTTTTGGCATGCTCGCCAGAGGTGAGCGACAAGGATCCGGCGCCCCTCCCCGCGCCGGTCCTGTTGGGGAACGTAGTATTTCAAAAAAAAATCCTACGATCACGCAGATCTATCTAGGAGAAGCATAGCAATGAGACGGAAGAGTGTGTCCACGTACCCTCGTAGACCGAAAGCGAAAGCGTTTAGTAACGCGGTTGATGTAGTCGAACGTCTTCGCGATTCAACCGATCCAAGTACCGAACGTACGGCACCTCCGCGTTCAGCACACGTTCAGCTCGATGACGTCCCTCAAGCTCTTGATCCAGTTGAGGACGAGGGAGAGTTCCGTCAGCACGACGGCGTGGCGACGGTAATGATGAAGTTACCGGCGCAGGGCTTCGCCTAAGCACTACGACGATATGACCAAGGTGTGTAACTGTGGAGGGGGCACCGCACACGGCTAAGAGAAGACTTGTTGTGTCTATGGGGTGCCCTCTACCCACGTATATAAAGGAGGGAGGGAGAGAGGCCGGCCCTCCTAGGGGCGCGCCAAGTGTAGGGAGTCCTACTAGGACTCCCAAGTCCTAGTAGGATTCCCTATCCTTTTCGGAGTGGGAAAGAAGGAAAGGAGGGAGAGGGAGAAGGAAAGGGGGGGCGTGCCCCCACCCCTTGTCCAATTCGGTTTGGGCAGGGGGGAGGCGCGCGCCACCTTGTGGCCCTTCTTCCCTATCTCCACTAAAGCCCAATAAGGCCCGTTAACTTCCCCCGGCGAATTCCCGTAACTCTCCGGTACTCCAAAAAATACCCGAATCACTCGGAACCATTCCAATGTCCGAATATAGCCATCCAATATATGAATCTTTACCTGTCGACCATTTCGAGACTCCTCGTCATGTCCGTGATCTCATCCGGAACTCCGAACAAACTTCAGTCATCAAATCACATAACTCATAATACAAATCGTCATCGAACGTTAAGCGTGCGGACCCTACGGGTTCGAGAACTATGTAGACATGACCGAGACACATCTCTGGTCAATAATCAATAGCGGAACCTGGATGCTCATATTGGCTCCTACATATTCTACGAAGATCTTTATCGGTCAAACCGCATAACAACATACGTCATTCCCTTTGTCATCGGTATGTTACTTGCTCGAGATTCGATCGTCGGTATCATCATACCTAGTTCAATCTCGTTACCGGCAAATCTCTTTACTCGTTCCGTAATGCATCATCCCGTAACTAACTCATTAGTCACATTGCTTGCAAGGCTTATAGTGATATGCATTACTGAGAGGGCCCAGAGATACCTCTCCGATACACGGAGTGACAAATCCTAATCTCGATCTATGCCAACTCAACAAACACCATCGGAGACACCTGTAGAGCATCTTTATAATCACCCAGTTACGTTGTGACGTTTGATAGCACACAAAGTGTTCCTCCGGTATTCGGGAGTTGCATAATCTCATAGTCATAGGAATATGTATAACTCATGAAGAAAGCAATAGCAATAAACTTAACGATCATAATGCTAAGCTAACGGATGGGTCCTGTCCATCACATCATTCTCTAATGATGTGATCCTGTTGATCAAATGACAACACATGTCTATGGTCAGGAAACTTAACCATCTTTGATTAACGAGCTAATCTAGTAGAGGCATACTAGGGACACTTTGTTTGTCTATGTATTCACACATGTACTAAGTTTCCAGTTAATACAATTCTAGCATGAATAATAAACATTTATCATGATATAAGGAAATATAAATAACAACTTTATTATTGCCTCTAGGGCATATTTCCTTCAGGTCCCTGCCAGCTTCACCATGGCGCAGGCGCACTTCATTGCCATCATGACGAAGGTGCAGCCGAAGGAGCAGCAAGTGTCGGCGTTTTGGTAGGTGCGGGATGAGTAGCACTACAATGTCGCCCTCCTGGAGCATCACCTGTTGGCTAAGGGACAAATATACAACGAGGTCGCGAGCGCGGAGGTCGTAACGGCCATAGCCGTGGAGGGCCCGAACTTCAGTGAGAGTAGCGGGCGCTCTATGAGGTCGCATGCAGTGCTGGAGCAACGACAGCAAACGGGCGGGCGACGAAGGCGCTCGTGGACAGGAATGTCGGCAGTTGCGTGCCATTCACGTCGGCAGCTACTTGCCATTGGCACCACTACGACCACGAGACAGGCCCGTCCATGTCCATCATCGATCTCACCTCCAACGGCGATGATCAGGCGGCGGACTCCGATGAGGAAGAGTAGGACATGGGAGACGGTGGCTCCACGTGTCCCATGTGGGCTAGTCCATATCATGTGTCCTAATCTTCCTCGCGGGTGACCTGCGGCTTCACTTCTCGGGCTCACGGACGTCGAGGATGCTAGACATGGAAACAAAAGGGCTTGAAGAACGAACGTGGACTAAGATTTACACTATGCTAACTTCCAGACGCTTTTGTTTAATGAAATATGTTAAAAATGTAACGAATGTGTTTCAGTTTAAATAAAAATTATTTGGTTATGGGAGCAAGTATCCGAGGGTTACCCCTTGGAGGGCACCCACTAGGGTCACTTTCTTGGCATGTGAGCTCGTCAAGTGGAGTGCGCAGCCACCGTCACCTGTCGCGTGTTGGGCGCTTTTTCAGGATTTTATTTATTTTATTTTTTTCTATACGCGTTTTCAGGTTCCAGATGGTTGTCCATGAGAAGCACAAATTTTCTTCCACCAGAAGTATAATTGTGCTTCTTGGAAAGGAGAAAAAGATGTTATTCCACGTGAAGCAGATATTTGCTTCTCGTGGAACCACAGATTTGGTTCCAGGATAAGCACTATTATACTTCTCAAAAAGGAATAAAAATGTGCTTCCACAACTAAAAAAAAGTGATCTTCTCGTAAAAAAAATCAAAGACCACAACCGTGCTTCCACGCTTCGGATTTTTCTTCTGCTTTTTTCTTTATTCTTTTTTGTTGTTGCTGTTTTTTTCGTAAGAAAAGTTCATCAAAACCTATTACCATGAAAGCTAGTTTTGGAAATCTCGATGCGAGAAATTCAATAATGAAAACGGTTCGAGACTTGAACGCACGGTTCAAGAGATAAACCATTTTGAATAAATAAATCTAGAAAAAGAAAAAAACATTCAGATTGTGACAAATGACGTACATGAAGTGCACCACTTATTATCACCTGAGAAAGAGGGGATGACCTTTGCAAGTGATATTTCGGCCATTCTATGAACGTCTGCGTCTTTGTATTGTGAACCTGGCCTAGCGCATCTTCCTTGTACTACTGATTATGGTGGACTAAGCAGGGCAGGGCTGCATGCACACGATAGGCGCAGCGTTCTGGCCCATCATTGTTGCAGAGCGTTCGGTCTTTTTGCTGTATTTTTGTTGTTTTTTACTGTTTGGGCCGGGTTCCCTTTAATAAAAACTGTTTAGGCATGTCTCAAAAAAAATGTTTAGGTGGGTTTTATTAAAAAATAAAGGTTTTCACTGTTTCAGGGTCAGATTTTTTTTGTTTTTCTTTTGTTATTCATTTCTTCACCGGTTTTCTTGCGTTTTTCTTTTCTCTTCGCTTTTCCTTTTTTTCCATCTACTTTTTTCATCGTCGGCGAAGATTTTCTTAGTTTTTTTTTTACTTTCACCCTTTTTTGTTCATTTGTCGTTTTCACTGGCTTTTCTTTTCTTTGTTATTTTTCATTACTTTTCTTTGTTTCTTTTTTGTTGTTCATAAGTTTTTTAGTTTTCTTTGTTTCCTTCTTGGTTTTCACTATTTTTTAAGTACTGCCTCCACCTAGTGTCAAAAAACATCTTACATTATGAGATGGAGGGAGTACAAGATGTATATTATTTTCTTAAATACAATTTCTGAACAATTTTGAAAATACAGGGTCAATATTTTTTCAATACGTGGTCAATGTTTTACCATGAACATTTTTATACACATGTTTAACATTTATAAATACAGAATTAAAATTTTCAAATATTTTTTATATTTACTTTTATTCAATGTACATTGTACATTTTTCATATACATTAAAAAAATGTAATACATGTTTAGCATTTTTTAAATATATGAGCAACTCTCTTTTTCATACACATTGTATATTTTTTGTATTCATTGTATAAATAATAAATATTTTTCTACATATATTTAACCTTTTTTAGGTGCTTGATTAATAGTTTTTTAAATGCATGACAAACATTTTTTCATACACATTATATGTTTTTGTATACATTTTTCGTAGACATGAGACTCATTTTTTCTTCATAGATTAAACATTTTCAAATGCTTGATTAACATGATTTAATAGATGATCAAAAAATTCATACACATTATATATTTTAAAAAAAAAAAATCGTATACATGAGAAACAACTTTTTCTATTCTGCTTCAACATTTTTCAAATGCTTGATTAACATTTTTTTTGAATACTTGATCAACTTTTCTCATACACATTTTATACATTTTTCGTATACATGAATACACATTTATCATTTTTCATATGATTGATTAACGTTTTCAATGTTTTATGAAGAAAATTGCGTATATATATATATATTTATTTATATATATATATATATAATATTTTGAAATATAAAATGTGATTAAAAGAAAAGGAAAAAATGAACCTCAGGCATGTGGTCTTGCTTGCTGGGCCGGCCTCGCTCTCGCCTTCAGCCGGCGCAGTAAGCGAGCTTATCGAGACATAGGCTCACCCTTTCATGCAGGCCCCCGGAGGAATCTCGATTGCCCACCACGACAACATTCTCTCTCCTTATTCTTTTTCGGAAAAGGCTACCCAGTGAAGTTACTCAAACGTTTATATATTAACCCACCATGTTTACCTATTTCTTCTACACACATGAGTCATTGAAACTAACTTTCTCCTTCCTATATTTTATCTCTACAGTAGTTATCATGTGTAATGATTTCTTTTTGGTCGCTACTCTCCTAACCGACGATTCAAAGTGGATATGAATGTCCATTCACCCTACCCCCCATCTTCCTTCTAGCTTCCTTGATCAACGAGGAGTAAAGATCCAAGGGAGTACAATACACTTTATATTCACGTCTTGAATAATGAGGAGGGGTAAAGAACAAAGTCCGATTTCTTTCCCCTTTGCGGATATGCCCTTATTCAGCTCTTGAAAGAAAGAGAAATAGAAAAAGAGGATGATCAAACTCAACTAGACGACAGTTTTTTTGATCAAACCTCTCTTGTTTAGTCTTCTCCTCATAGCGAGTTTTGCTTTTCACTTCGCGTCTCCTAAACACTAAAAAATTATTGTGGAAGGCAAGTGTTTCAACAAGACAAAAACTTTGTTGGAAATTACCCCTTTCCTGATCGGTACTAGGACGGGAAAGAATAGTTGGGATAACAAATAACCATCAGGTTTGTACTTTACATATCCCGAATGAGTATTAGGAAAGTCCTATTGGCTGCTACTTCCTCGAGACCGCTTGGAAAAGCATTAATAAAAGGTTCGAATGGTACGATCCCTTCGTCACCCCGAGAATGAAAAGGGTGATTTTGTAGTTTTTGGTCTATGAAGATGCGTTGTTAGGTGCTCCATTTTCTCATTGATGATGAACCTCAACATTGATAAGGGATGTATGAATTCTCGAGAAGAGAGAAGCCGTGGGGATCCTACGAGGGAATAGAAAGTTAGATCTACATGGAATCTCATCTGAATCACCCCATCTATCCTCCTAAGTTGAAGTTTGTTTGGTTTCAAACTCCAATTCAAAAGGCTACCCGGTGAAGAAACGAAAACGACTGAATCCTGTGCCCTTGTTCTGAATTGCGGAGGGAGTTCGACGATGTTAACCACGACTTTCCTTGCTTTGTTCGGTTATCATTTCGCCATAGTAGTAGCTGCTAGTAGCCTAGTACTGCCTGTGATTCGAGAGTTCCCGGAGAAACGTCGAGCACGCGGGCGTTGGGACAGTGATAGCGAAAGCGACGCCACAACCTCGCTCGCCCTCCCTGCGGCAGCAGTGCGGCCAGCAGCTACGTCCAAAGCCAGCGTGCTCCGCGCTCGCGCTGCCGATCGTGCCCGTGGATGCTGCTTGAATGAAGAGGCCAATTCACCTGCATCCATGGTCCCATGTCCTGTGGCGGCCGCCATGGTTGTTCACTTGTCCCGGCCCCGGTGGCCGCGACAAAGTGGCATCTTCTTCCAGACCAGCGACAGCAAGCCAAGCCAGGGCAGGGTTGCCTTCCCGTTGCCGACTTGGAGCCTTCTGGAGCTTCAGGCCCATCCTCCCGAGCTATGCGCTTCCTTCCAGCAGCAATATTCCCGTCCTTCCGCAAGATGCCGAGAATGGCAGCCGGCATGCAGGCCCGTGCGTTATCGGACCGGCCGGCCACCCACTGAAAGCAACTCAAGTTACTGAGCCCCAGCGTGACCGACGACCGATCGTCCTCGTCCCGTAACACGGACTGGATACCCGGATCGAGGGCGATCGATCCGGGTGTCGGGTACCGGATCGACCGGGACGCGTAGCCACTGAAACTCGGGTAAAAATCCAACCTCACTCACTCAGGTTCACATGCGCCACTGGCCTGTCCGCATTCGCCGTGTCACGTTTCTCCCTCTCCCGTCGCCGGAGTCCCCCGTCCGTTACAGCCGGCGGCGTTGGCAGTATATGTAGGAGTAGGACTGGACAGTGGACACCGGGGAGGGAGAGAGAGAGACGGCATGGGGGGAGGTCCGTCGATGTCGCTGCTGTGCTACTACTGCCTGGTGTTCGTCGCCGGAGTGGTGGCGGCGGCGGGGGCTGGAACGAGCGTGCCGCCGCCGCTGCCGGTGCTGCCCATCCCGACGGCGGCGCAGCTGGCGTGGCAGCGGCGCGAGGTCATCATGTTCTTCCACTTCGGGATGAACACCTTCACGGACGTGGAGCGCGGAACGGGCGCCGAGAACCCGGCCCTCTTCGCCCCGGCCGCGCTCAACGCCACCCAGTGGATGGACGCGGCGGCCGCCGCCGGCGCCTCGCTCGCCATCCTCGTCGCCAAGCACCACGACGGCTTCTGCCTCTGGCCGTCCGCCTACACCGCCCACTCCGTGCGGGCCAGCCCCTGGCGCGCCGGCAACGGCGACGTCGTCGGCGAGTTCACGGCCGCGGCGCGCGCGCGCGGCGTCGACGCCGGCCTCTACCTCTCGCCGTGGGACCTCCACGACCGCCACTACGGCCAAGAGGTCGCGTACAACGAGTACTACATGGCCCAGCTCCACGAGCTCCTCACCCGGTCAGTGCCCGAACGCGCTTGCACGTGCATCCGTACATCGTCGGCCCGGCCGGCCATTGCTGACATATCATTGTTGCGTGTGCAGGTACGGGAGGGTGTGGGAGATCTGGTTCGACGGCAACAAGGGGACCAACGCGACCAAGATGACGTACCATTTCCAGGAGTGGTTCGACACGGTGAGGCAGCTGCAGGGCTCCATCAACATCTTCTCCGACGCCGGCCCCGACATCCGGTGGGTCGGCGACGAGAAGGGCTTCGCCGGCACCACCTGCTGGTCCGCCGTCAACCAATCCTCCATAACCATCGGCAGCGCCGGCATCGAGAAGTACGCACACACATACATCCAACGTGATACCACCACCAAAAGAATCGCTCTGTTCTGTTGTTGACTGACAGCGGGTTGCCAGGTACCTGAACGAGGGCGATCCGCGGGGCACGGAGTGGGTGCCGCCGGAGTGCGACGTGTCGATCCGGCCGGGCTGGTTCTGGCACCGGAACGAGACGGCCAAGCCGCTGAGCCAGCTGCTCAACATCTACTACAACTCGGTGGGCCGCAACTGCGTGCTGCTGCTGAACGCGCCGCCCAACGCCACGGGCCTGATCGACGGCGCCGACATGGCCAGGCTGCGCGAGTTCGGCGCCGCGGTCAAGCGCATCTTCGGCACGGACCTGGCGGAGGGCAGCAGGGCGCGGGCCAGCAGCGAGCGCGGCGGCGGCTTCGAGGCGGGCAAGGTGCTGGACGGCCGCGAGGAGACGTACTGGGCGCCGACGGCGGAGGACGGGCGGCGGAACGGGTACTGGATCGAGCTGCGGCGGCCGGCGGGGGCGCGGGCGTTCAACGTGGTGAGGATACAGGAGCACGTGGCGCTGGGGCAGCGGGTGGAGCGGCACGAGGTGTACGTGGACGGCGTGGCCGTGGCCCGCGGCACCACGGTGGGCCACAAGCGGCTGCACCGGCTGGCCTGCCCCGTCGCCGGGCGGACGGTGAAGATCTGGTTCGCGGCGCGGCGCGGGCCGCCGCTGGTGTCGGCGGTGGGCCTCCACCTCGACCCCTACGCAACCGACGTGATGTGACGGCCGTCCCGCGTGCGCCAATAATTTGTTGTTGCGTCATCTGTGATTCAGAACGAGCACCTATAGGTCAGGTACCTGAAAAAGACAATTCGTGTCGGTGACTTCTATTTCTGGCCATCAGATCAATATCTGACGGTGAGAAGCGTGCCGCCACCTGTTCATCCTCTTCCTCCTCCCGCGATGGTTCCTCCTTCCCCGCGGCCTACCTAGCCCTAACCACCTACCGTACCACCCTTCCCTCGACCTTCGCCCATCATTGTGCTGACCACCGCCACAACCATCCCTCTAAGCCTCATCTCGACGAACAACTCGGCGACCCCCTCCTTTTGTTGTTGGCTCCCACTCGTACACGGCTCGGCATCGCAGATAAAAGCGACCGATATGATAGTGGAGAGTTTCGTCCTTCTCACTCCTTCGGTTAAATACAATCAAAATTCATAACTCAAAACGTTCTTTTTTCGAAGCACGTCAGGTCCCTGAAATAAATCATCTATGCCGGTCACTTCTATTCTGGCCATCAGATCAAGATCCAACTGTCAAAAGCTACATATTCATCTTATGCCACCCATATCTACTTCCTCCTCTACCGCGACGGTTCCTCCTTCCCCGCGGCCTACCCAACCATAGCCACCTGCCTTCGCCCCTATGGCCAGCGGCTATAGCCTCCTTGCTGCCCTGCCCTCCATACACCGCTGCCCCAACCATTCCTCTAAGCCTCGTCCCAATGAACAACTCCAACGACCACCCCATTAGGTTTCGAACTTGCTTCCCCCACCTATCGACGGCTCCCACTTGTACATGGCTCCGTTGTCCCCACTATAGATTTAACAAAAAAAAATCCCACGCATGAAACCGTTTTCTATATGGATCCAATCAAAATTCATATCTCAACGTTTGATTTTGTTGCAAATGCCATGATTTGGCAGGCAAGTCACGTGATTGTTATTACGAGCAACTATTGGCTGTTACCACAACCACCATTCAAAGCGATGTGCTACTGCTACAACTAGCACCGTAGGACAGCTCAACCAATGAGGTTTTTGGTTGTATGTACACAACAGAATTCCATAAACACGGCCACCTCGGGTCACAAGCAAACTAGACAGTGACAGGGACTCAGCAAGTGAAGCACGTCTGGACAAGTTGCTTCACAGGTACTACCTCGTTCCTAGTTTATTGGTCTTTATTGTATTTTATGCCAAACTTTAACCAAAGATTTAACTAATTAAATGTTAATGCATGTCATCAACAATTATATCATTGGATTCGTATTTGAAAATAGTTTTCAATGATATCATTTGTAATGACATGTATTAATATTTTGTTAGTTTAATCTTTGGTCAAAATTTGGCACAAAATAAAAGATGCACCTCCCGGCAGTTGCATACTCATCCGTCGCTCGTGTCGCCCCACCCCGTGGGCGACCCGGTCGAAACCCTAGCCGCCGCACCAGCTCCCCCCTCCCCCCTAGATCTCCCCCTTCCCTCGCTGTCGTTGGACAAAGCCCACACAACAGCGGCGGCGTGGCCTTCCTCTTCTTTCCTCTTGCCTGGTAAGGGGGTGCGGGGGCGCTCAGCTAAGGAGAGGCGTGGGGGCGCGGCGCGCGCAGCGAGGAGGCGTCGGGGGGCATGGTGCATGCGGTGAGCAGGCGGTGGCGAGCGCGGCGAGCGGGTGCCAGGGCGCCAGGCGGGCGCGGCGTGACAAAGCGGGCGTCGAGGACAGGGCAGGCTTTCGCACAAGGTGCGGACCTTTTCGTGGCCGTGCTCGATCTGATGTCTCTATCGCCGGATCTCGATGCCCGAGGTCGCGCTGGTGGTGGTTGTTCGGTGGGGTCGCCGAGTGCTGGTGGGCCCTCCTTTCTAAGTGTGTTCATGTCCTGCTCTTGGAGTAGCGGCCTCGTGCAACGGTTGTGGTGTAGAATAGGTTTCTAGGTAGACCAGATCCAGCTCGGCTAGTCCTGTCCTTGCGCGCGGCGGTGCGAGGTGGTCAGTTTGGCGTGGTGTTTGCTCAGTTTAGGGGCGCGGCGGTGCAAGCCGGCCAGCTCAGGTTCTAACTCGGTTCTTCCTGTGCGCTGCGGTGCGGACCCTTGCCCAATTTCTATGCACGGAGGCAGGGGATGTCCGGATCTGGTTTTGGCTCGCCCAGGACTGCGTGCGGCGGGGCGGTTCAGCTAGGTTGGCTCGTGTTCGCCGATTTTTGCGTGCGGCGGTGGCAAGTCCATTCCTGGTAGTGTGCATGGCCTATTTCTGCCCGTTGGCGCTGGTAGGCCTTGGATCTAGTTGGGGGAAGACTCGGCTTCGGATGAAAATCCTGCATTGATCTGGTCAGTGCTGATGGTAACAGCGTCTACGGATGTCGTCTTCCTCCTTGGAGGTACCACCGCGGAGCTTGTTTTGCTCTTCATACCTCATAGCTTGTGATCCTCGGGTGAAAATCTAAGATTTGGCTATGCCAGATCGGATAACGGTGTTGTCCTCAACATCACTCCCTCCTTGAAGGCGTTACCTTGGAGACCCAACAATGGTTTCCGTTGGTGTTCATGGCTTATTTGGTGGAGCTTGGTTTTGTGGTAGTGCTGGCATTTTTGCTTTCTTTTCTTTTTTGCATTAGCCCTTGTTGTACTTTCCTCCTCGAAGGGTTCTTGTAACACTTTCTCTAATCAATGAATTTGACAGCTCTATTGCCAATGTTCTAAAAATGAAAATTGGCACAAAATACATAAGGGATCAATAAACGAGGATGAGGGTAGTAAGGACTATCAGTTACTCCATGTGAAGAACACGAGACAAAATTGCAACCAAAAATAGATTTGCAAGAGCTGGTCACTAAAGCTGTGTCTCAAAACAACACACAGTTTCAGTTGTCAGGATACTCGGTGCAGTCAAAACTTTTACGAGGTTTTATTAGGAAAGAGGAAATGCGGGTGAATGTGCCACCGACAAACAGGCCGGAAGGAAAATAGGCGTCATGTAAACCTGGCCCAAATTTGAACAGGCAATGTGTGGCAAAAACCGAAAAGCCATCGGCACGTCGGCCCGTTTTTTCTGTCTGGCGCGTTAGACTTGCCCTTTAGTGATATTACGACTTGCGAGCAACTACTGGCCAGAACAACAGCGATACTGCACCTGCATCAGCACCAGAAAGAGGACAACTGAACTCCGTAAAGATGGCCACCTCTACAAATACAGTGTCGGATCAAAAGCAAACTAGACAGTTAGCAAGTGTTTCACAGGCACCACTTGCTCCATAGGAAGAACAAAACACAAAATTGCATCCAAAAGTAGACTGCACTCAAGAGCTGATAACTGAAGCTGCTGTCTCAAAACAAAACAACATATATTCTCGTTCATAACAGTGGCTGAGTATCAGATCAATATTTTACACTCTTCCGTTGGCAAACTTGATCGTCATAATCTCGGGGGACAGAACACTTACAACAAATAAAACAAAAAAACCCGATACACGGCGCAGTCAAAACTTTGACGATTCCCTGTGCCTTCTTTCATCTCTCAAACTCCCGTCAAAAATAGATTATACTCTTCTAGGTCTTCACCTCCTGTTAAACCTGCCTCCGCCGCCTCCCCTGCCTCTTCCGCCACCACCAAACCGTCCACCTCCGCCACCACCGAACCTCCTTCCACCGCCTCCACGGCCACCAAACCTCGACCCGCCGGAGTTACCCCTTGACTGCTCCCTCTCTTGCAAGGCTGGCAGTTGCTTCACTTCATCGATTGTCACCCCGGCCGCGTTCTCCGCGCCTGCAGGGAATCATCAAGAATCTTTTTAGCAGGTGAGGTTGTAATACCCAATGCACAAAAGAGGTGAAATGCATTCTAATGTAAATTCAGTTTACAACTGTACAAGTGGAACAGTACAGAAAGAGTATATACCTTGAATGTAGTCTTGAACCTCTGCTGAAGGAACATCAAATACAGCGCTTGTCCCATCAGTGGTCAGGGTTATACCATGTAGACTTGAGAGTCTATCTTCTGGCATGAACCTTTTCAATGTACTAATAACAAACCTGCACAACAAGATGCATTTTTTAATCAATCCAACATCCAACAAGACAGAAGACACAAAACCAGCACGCGCAGCAGTTACTCACGATGGTGTGTACAACGGTCGGCCAGTTTGAAGGTGTAGTGTAGTATGGTTCTCCATAGATGAAAGCAAAGATCTCTTCTTTATGTCAGTGTAGCCCTAAGAGAAGCATATTCTGTTAATTACCCCGTTAACAGCCAGTATGATCAGAACAAATATACAACTACAAACAGACTTACTACTGCCTTTGCGAGTGCTTTGGCTAGTAGATCCACTGCAGACATGCTGGAGTTGCTTAGCAGTTCCTCTGCTTGTTGCCGGAAAACAGGAATAACACTGCAATGTATCCACCCACGTGGTTAATGGCACAATTCAACCTAACACAGAATCTGTTTAGTCATATATATTAATTAATTAAAATGCATTACCTGTCAGACACACTTGCAATGGCCTCTGCTGCTTCATTGCCAGCAGATTGTGCCACATCAGTAGGCTGCGGTGCAGATATATGTTCAAACTTCACCCCAGACTCCCTCTCTATTCTGGTCACACCGAATTTATATCTGGGTTCAAAAAGCATGACAGCAATGCCAGTATTGCCAGCCCTCCCTGTCCGGCCTGACCGATGTATGTAGGCTTCAACATCGCGTGGAGGTTCACACTAGAGATTTGGAATATGATCAGTGAGGGAGCTAATTATCAGCGAAATTAATCAACTGCAGTTGTTGACATACCTGAATGATAAGCTGCACATCATTAATGTCAAGGCCTCTTGCTGCCACATTTGTAGCAACCAAAACAAGGAACTTCCCGCTCCTAAATCCAGCAATGACGACCTGCATAACCATCCGGTAATCAGTACAAATGGATGAAGAAGCAAACAAAATCAGGACTCTGAAATACTATAATATCCAAGTCAACTAGCATATATAACATAAATGATATATTCTCATAGAGCTCAATCAAAATGTGTTGGTTAGAAAAATAGTTGCGGAGAGAACAGCACATTAGTTCACTTCAAGCAGATTGGGCACGAGCATGGTCAAACAGAAACACTTACTTCACGTTGAGCTTGTGCGATATCTCCATGCAGGGCACGGGATCCAGGAATCAAACTAGAGAGCTCAGAAGCAGATTCTTTTGTCTCGGTGAAAATAATGGTCCGTCCTCCACTGAACGCAAAGATCAAAAATACAGTAAGAACTTGTGAGAATTGCATTAGTCTATCTGCCAACAGGATGATCATTTGGTGAAGTACATACTGGCTGTAGCATTTTATGATGTCTGGAATAATCTGTGACCTTGCAGCCTTGTTGCAAGGAAGAGCAAGATGCTTAACAGACGCACTGGCTTTCATTTTCTCGTTGCCAACAAGATCAACTGTTTTCCTGTCAGCTTTCAGAAAGCTCATTGAGAGCTACAATCATTCCACAGTATAGTCAGTTCACATGCTTGTCAAAAAGAAGATTATCAATAGAAGTAACATATCTGGCCAAAGTCGTTCATACCTTTTTTACCCATTCTGGTAGAGTAGCACTGAAAAGAAGTGTCTGTACTTTTGTAACATCTTCAACCTTGCCTGTTTAAAACGGTAAAGGAATTTGGGTTAAGTTGGGCAAGTAAGTTGCATGCAAAGTCATGTATTCATACAAGGATGTAGACATACAAACAACTTTGTAGAATGAACATATAGTATAACAGGGATGCAGACATACCAAGAATAAGCTCGACATCGTCCTTAAACCCCATGTTAAGCATTTCATCAGCCTCATCAAGGACACGGAATTTCAAGCACCTCAAGTTGAGTTTTTGCTTTTCAATAAGATCCTGGGTAAGAAAGTGATGCAGCGAGCATTAGAACAAAAATTAAGAGAGCTATAGGGCAAATGAACCAGGATAAACAGAGGGGGGAAATACCTTGACACGGCCAGGAGTCCCAACAACAATGTCCACCCCCTGTCTCAGTGCATTCTCTTGAGGACGGTAGGGGGAACCTCCATAAGCACAGCATGTAGAAAGCCCAAACGTTCCACCATAAAACTCAAAGTCTGCATGCACCTGAAATTTGTTGGGAATGTCAGATCACAGATGATTTAGAGGAAGGATCCATCTTTCTTGAGAATCGGACGGTAGTACATACCTGATTGGCCAGCTCTCTGGTTGGCAGCAGAACCAAAACACTTGGAGGCCTGCCATAATCAGTCCTTCTTGTTGCCTTGTGTGGCCCATTAACCAATGATTCCAATATGGGTAGAACAAAAGCGAGTGTTTTGCCCTACAATTAAAATGAACAAAATGTTTTCAGTTGACATCACACAATCACAAAGACAAACTGATCTTCATGTCTAGGCCCCCAAAATGGTTGTTTTTATGGTCAGGACACCAAGAACAATAACTACAAGCAATGTTGCACAGACCTTATGGCCTGTTAAATATTAACACTTTCCTATTAACTGTATAACTACATAAAAATGTCCCATGTGAACAAAGGGCGTGCAATTCCGAGACAGGAACAACCTTTCTCTTCTAATCCATGGAATTCTGACAATGATCATGGTAATAAATTAAAGATTTATTCTCTTTAAAATTATGGGATTGATCGTGTCAAATTCGCTAAGCAAGCTCATTAATATTAAATCTAAACGCAGATGAAACTACAACCCAGCTAACCAGTTCCTACATGCCGAATCAATCAATCAATTGAGACAGAGAAGGGAGGAACAGTCACCTGTCCGGTGCGCGCGCGGCCGACGAGGTCGTTGCCGTCGAGGACGAGGGCGAAGGTGGTGGCCTGGATGGGGAAGAGCGCGTTGATGCCCTTGGACTTGAGCTTGTCCTTGAGCTTCTCGGAAATCCGGAAGTTGGCGAGCGCGTTGGGGTCGGCGGGCTCCTCCTCCTCGCCGCTGGCGGTGAGCTCCCCGTCGTCGTTGGCCGGCTCCTCGGCCGGCTCGGCCTTGGCCTTCTTGTCCTTCTTCTCCTTCTTCTCCTTCTTGGCCTTCTTGGCGGCGGGCGCCCGGTCCGACTCGGAGCTGGTGCTGCTCCGGCCCTCCTCGTCGGAGGAGGCCGGCTCCTTGGTCTTGCGCTTCTTGTCCTTCTTCTCCTTCTTGTCCTTCTTGCCGGAGGAGGCCGCCTCGGCCGCGGCGGCTGCCTCGGCCTTGAGCTGCTTGCGCTTGGCCTTCTTGGAGGCGGAGTCGTCGACGGCCATGGGCTCGGGGATGGTGGCGATGGAAGGCATCGACGGGGCGGGGGCGGCGGCGGCGGCGGGGGTGGGGAGGGTGGGAGGCTGGCAAGGGATGCGCAGCCGGGAAAAGAGGGGGAAGAGAGGTCCGGCCTCGAGAGGTTTATGTAGTTACGACGCTGGGGATGAAACCCTAGGCTGTGCGTCGCTGACTGGTGGGGGCACAGGTTGTGTGCCGGAGGTGGTGGCAGGTGGGGCGCCACCGGCCAAGCGGTGGAGATATTTTGCGGCAAGCGTGGCCGTTGCGTTTCGTGATTCGTCCACCGTGGAATGCGTGGGACCTGTCTCGTGCTTAAGCGGTTCCTGGGCCAGGCCTAGACGTGGACAATTATTTGATTTGGATTTAGCCCATTGAAGGTGTTGGACTGACCAGGCCTGATCGGCCCTTTGCCGACTAGGCCATGAACCACACTTCTCTAAATCTCCTTCCTTTCTTTTTTCCGAAATCGCTAGTTAGGACCTTCTCACGCGCTGATGAGTGCACCACACTTCTCTGAATTTTCTTCGTTTCTTTTTCCAAAATCCTAGTTAAGGATACCCCTTGCAAAGATCACTCTCACCTTTACAGGGGCTGACACTTGTCGCAATCTGAGAGTTTTCTTTTTTTTTGTAGATTCATAATTTCAAACAGTTTTATCTTTTGAGCCATTTCACCGTTGGTTTTATTGCATCGAGACATTCAAAACTAGGTATCATGTTAATAAGTTTCAACGAACTTTCTGCTCACAGAAAAAGCTAAGTTGAAAGCATTTGTTTTACTTTTTTCTCTTTTGGAGAGGCACATATCTGTGGCCCTGTTTGTTTGGACTTTTGCTTCTGCTTTTGCAGCTTTTCCACTTTGGACTAAGATCAAAAGCCATAAAAGCTCCAAAAGCACTTATTTAGGAGTTTTTATGGCTTTTTGGCCAAAGTGGAAAAGCTGCAAAAGCATAAGCAAAAGCCCAAACAAACAGGGCCTATGCCCTCATGAGATGCAAATTTGTGCTTCTAACCAAAGCACACACAAAAAATGCGGAAAATAATTCACGAATTTTTCCCTTTTCCAAAGGAAACAAGTCTATGCATCCACGAGAAGCAAATCCGTGCTTCTCGTGGAAGAAAAAAATTGCACAAAAAAATCGTGATTTTTTTTTGCTTTTTTGGATAAGCACAGTTAAGCTTCTTGCGGAATCAAATTTGTACCTTCACGATAAGTAAATTTTTGCTTCTCGTGAAAACAAAAAAAATTGCGCAAAAAAATTCTGTCTTTTTCCTCTGTGCTTCTCGGGAAAGAAAAGAAAATCGTGTTCTTTTTCTCTTTCTGTACTTCTCGCGGACGCAATCTGTGTCTTCATGAAAAGCAAGTTTGCGCTTCTTGGAAGCACAATTTTTTCGCGCAAAAAAATCATGTCTTTTTCCTCTGTGCCTCCACGAGAAGCAAATACTCCCTCCGGTCCTTTTTACTTCGCGTATTAGATTTGTGTCAAGTCAAACTATGCAAAGTTTGACCAAATTTATAAAAAACATCAACATCTACAATACCAAATATATACCCTATTAAAGTATATTTCATAATGAATCTAACAATAGTGATTTGGCATTGTGAATGTTAATATTCTTTTCTATAAGTTTGGACTTCGGACAAAATTTATATGCAAACTAAAAAGAACCAAAGGGACTATGTGCTTCTCGGGAAAGAAAAAAATGTAATTTTTTTCTCTTTCCGTGCTTCTCGTGGACGCAATATTGAAGGAAATATGTCCTAGAGGCGATAATAAAGTTATTATTTCCTTATATCATGATAAATGTTTATTATTCATGCTAGAATTGTATTAACCGGAAACATGATACGTGTGTGAATACATAGACAAACAGAGTGTCACTAGTATGCCTCTACTTGACTAGCTCGTTGATCAAAGATGGTTATGTTTCCTAACCATAGACATGAGTTGTCATTTGATAAACGGGATCACATCATTAGGAGAATGATGTGATTGACTTGATCCATTCCGTTAGCTTAGCACTTGACCGTTTAGTATGTTGCTATTGCTTTCTTCATGACTTATACATGTTCCTATGACTATGAGATTATGCAACTCCCGAATACCGGAGGAACACTTTGTGTGCTACCAAACGTCACAACGTAACTGGGTGATTATAAAGGTGCTCTATAGGTGTCTCCAAAGGTACTTGTTGAGTTGGCATATATCGAGATTAGGATTTGTCACACCGATTGTCGGAGAGGTATCTCTGGGCCCACTCGGTAATGCACATCACTATAAGCCTTGCAAGCATTGCAACTAATGAGTTAGTTGCAGGATGATGTATTACGAAACGGGTAAAGAGACTTGCCGGTAACGAGATTGAACTAGGTATTGAGATACCGACGATCGAATCTCGGGCAAGTAACATACCGATGACAAAGGGAAACACATATGTTGTTATGCGGTTCGACCGATAAAGATCTTTGTAGAATATGTGGGAGCCAATATGAGCATCCAGGTTCCGCTATTGGTTATTGACCGGAGACGTGTCTCGGTCATGTCTACATAGTTCTCGAACCCGTAGGGTCCGCACGCTTAAAGTTCGGTGACGATCGGTATTATGAGTTTTTGTGTTTTGATGTACCGAAGGTAGTTCGGAGTCCCGGATATGATCACAGACATGAAGAGGAGTCTCGAAATGGTCGAGACGTAAAGATCGATATATTGGATGACTATATTCGGACACCGGAAGTGTTCCGGGTGGTTTCGGAGAAAACCGGAGTGCCGGAGGGTTAACGGAACCCCCCGGGAGAAATAGTGGGCCTTATGGGCCTTAGTGGAGAGAGAGAGGGCTGGCCTAGGGCAGGCCGCGCGCCCCTCCCCCTCTGGTCCGAATTGGACTAGGAGAAGGGGGCAGCGCCCCCCTTTCCTTCTCCCTCTCCCCCTTCCTTTCCCCCTCCTAGTAGGAGTAGGAAAGAGGGGAGTCCTACTCCTACTAGGAGGAGGACTCCTCCTCCTGGCGCGCCCCATAGGGCCGGCCGGCCTCCCCCCTTGCTCCTTTATATACGGGGGCAGGGGGCACCTCTAGACACACAAGTTGATTTGTTGATCTCTCCCAGCCGTGTGCGGTGCCCCCTCCACCATAATCCACCTCGATCATATCGTAGCGGTGCTTAGGCAAAGCCCTGCGTCGGTAGCACCATCATCACCGTCATCACGCCGTCGTGCTGACGAAACTCTCCGGCGAAGCTTTGCTGGATCGGAGCTCGCGGGACGTCATCGAGTTGAACGTGTGCTGAACTCGGAGGTGCCATGCGTTCGGTACTTGGATCGGTCGGATCATGAAGACGTACGACTACATCAACTGCGTTGTGCTAACGCTTCCGCTTTCGGTCTACGAGGGTACGTGGACACACTCTCCCCTCTTGTTGCTATGCATCACCATGATCCTGTATGTGCGTAGGATTTTTTTTGAAATTACTACGTTCCCCAACAGTGGCATCCGAGCCAGGTTTTATGCATAGATGTTATATGCACGAGTAGAACACAAGTGAGTTGTACAAGTCATACTGCTTACCAGCATGTCACACTTTGCTTCGGCGGTATTGTTGGATGAAGCGGCCCGAACCGACATTACGCGTACGCTTACCGAGACTGGTTTTACCGCCGTGCTTTGCACACAGGTGACTAGCGGGTGTCAGTTTCTCCAACTTTAGTTGAATCGAGTGGGTACGCCCGGTCCTTAAGAAGGTTAAAACAACACTAACTTGACAAACTATCGTTGTGGTTTTGATGCGTAGGTAAGAACGGTTCTTGCTCAGCCAGTAGCAGCCACGTAAAACTTGCAACAACAAAGTAGAGGACGTCTAACTTGTTTTTGCAA
This sequence comes from Triticum aestivum, assembly GCF_018294505.1. Classification (NCBI taxonomy): domain Eukaryota; kingdom Viridiplantae; phylum Streptophyta; class Magnoliopsida; order Poales; family Poaceae; genus Triticum; species Triticum aestivum. Next base: position 412,883,577 of record NC_057808.1, on the reverse strand, counting down.
GGCATGTTGTGATGTGATATGGTCAAGACATGACGCTATATTTTATTGTATGAGATGATCATGTTTTGTAACCGAGTTATCGGCAACTGGCAGGAGCCATATGGTTGTCGCTTTATTGTATGCAATGCAATCGCCCTGTAATTGCTTTACTTTATCACTAAGCGGTAGCGATAGTCGTAGAAGCAATAGTTGGTGAGACGACAACGATGCTACGATGGAGATCAAGGTGTCGCGCCGGTGACGATGGTGATCATGACGGTGCTTCGTAGATGGAGATGACAAGCACAAGATGATGATGGCCATATCATATCACTTATATTGATTGCATGTGATGTTTATCCTTTATGCATCTTATTCTGCTTTGATTGACGGTAGCATTATAAGATGATCTCTCACTAAATTTCAAGGTACAAGTTCCCTGAGTATGCACCGTTGCGAAAGTTCGTCGTGCCGAGACACCACGTGATGATCGGGTGTGATAAGCTCTAGGTTCACATACAACGGGTGCAAGCCAGTTTTGCACATGCAGAATACTCGGGTTAAACTTGACGAGCCTAGCATATGCAGATATGGCCTCGGAACACTGGAGACCGAAAGGTCGAGCGTGAATCATATAGTAGATATGATCAACATAGTGATGTTCACCATTGAAAACTACTCCATCTCACGTGATGATCAGACATGGTTTAGTTGATATGGATCACGTGATCACTTAGATGATTAGAGGGATGTATATCTAAGTGGGAGTTCTTTAATAATTTGATTAACTGAATTTTAATTTATCATGAACTTAGTACCTGATAGTATTTTGCATGTCTATGTTGTTGTAGCTAGATGGCCCGTGCTGTTGTTTCGTTGAATTTTAATGTGTTCCTTGAGAAAGCAAAGTTGAAAGATGATGGTAGCAATTACACAGACTGGGTTTGTAACTTGAGGATTATCCTAATTGCTGCACAGAAGAATTACGAAGCACCACTAGGTGCCAAACCTGCTGCAGGAGCAACATCAGATGTTATGAACGTCTGGCAGAGCAAAGCTGATGACTACTCGATAGTTCAGTGTGCCATGCTTTACGGCTTAGAACCGGGACTTCAACGACGTTTTGAACGTCATGGAGCATATGAGATGTTCCAGGAGTTGAAGTTAATATTTCAAGCAAATGCCCGGACTGAGAGATATGAAGTCTCCAATAAGTTCTACAGCTGCAAGATGGAGGAGAATAGTTCTGTCAGTGAGCATATACTCAGAATGTCTGGGTATAACAGTCACTTAATTCAACTGGGAGTTAATCTTCCGGATGATAGTGTTATTGACAGAATTCTTCAATCACTGCCACCAAGCTACAAGAGCTTCGTGATGAACTATAACATGCAAGGGATGGATAAGACGATTCCCGAGCTCTTCACAATGCTAAAGGCTGCGGAGGTAGAAATCAAGAAGGAGCATCAAGTGTTGATGGTCAACAAGACCACCAATTTCAAGAAAAAGGGCAAAGGGAAGAAGAAGAAGGGGAACTTCAAGAAGAACGGCAAACAAGTTGTTGTTCAGGAGAAGAAACCCAAGCCTGAGACTGAGTGCTTCTACTGCAAGCAAAATGGTCACTGGAAGCGGAAATGCCCCAAGTATTTGGCAGATAAGAAGGATGGCAAGGTGAACAAAGGTATATGTGATATACATGTTATTGATGTGTACCTTACTAATTCTCGCAGTAGTGCCTGGGTATTTGATACTGATTCTGTTGCTAATATTTGCAACTTGAAAGTGCGTTATATCGACTAGAGGGGGGTGAATAGGCGATTTTTATGTATTCTTCACTAAGGAATTTGCGGGTGAGGAAATTCCTTAGCGAAGAACTACTTGCAGCGGAATAAGTACTCAGAAGTAAACATAACAGAACACAAGCATGGTCATCATGTGGAAATGAAGACAGGCACAGAGTACAGAAAGCGTAAACACATGATAACACAGGATGAAGACAAACAGACTGAAGAAATTGAACTGAGGAAATTGAGAAAGTCTTCAGTCAAAGTCTTCAAACAGATATGAACAAGCACACAACTACTGTAATGAGGAAATGAAAGAGTTGAGGAAATAGAACCGGTAAGCTTGGTGAAGACAATGATTTGGTAGACCAGTTCCAACTGCTGTCTCAGTTGTACATCTGGTTGGAGCGGCTAGGTATTTAAATCTGAGGACACACAGTCCTCACCGTATTCTCCTTGAGCCAGGGGCGAAACTGGGCCTGGGGCAACTGGGACTGTAGCCCCACGCGTGGCCCATGTAGCACATGTACACATAGAAGAAAAAATTCAGAATTTGGGATACATAAAAGCCCAGCCCCAGGCTTCACATGCAGGTCTTCAAGGCTTCAACCCATTAGTCCCAGGCTTCACGCACAGGCCTTTTACTTGCACGTAGCCTATGTAAAACAAATCGCCCAGTTTACACCTCGATCTGTATCCTGATCGTTCATCAATCAAGTCAATCAAGAAAGGAAAAAAACACCCCTCGCCTGATCGTGGCAACAAAAACCCTCGCCTCGCTCGAACAGAGCACCCAAGTGCCCGTCGCCCTTGTCAACCCGGGAGTGGCGATTCCCCACCGTGCCCGCCGCCGGTTCCACTGTCCTGCCTCCCGCATCTTGTTCTTCTCATTCTATTTCTGAATTGCAGTGCACACACCCACGACAACACACTCTGTGCTGCACAGGTAATATCTAATCCGTATCATCAAATTTTATTTTCCCTAATTCCTTTATAGTTTATACCAACCAAACTCAGTGAGTTATATTTTATTAGTCAATTTTATCTCATTGTTGTTAGGAAATTAGAAATACAAGATGAAGAGGATCCATACAATTGAATCCTTCTTTCAGTCAACATCCAACCAGCCTGCAGCCAACAATACCAACCCTGATGTGTCACCTACAGAATCAGTACCGGTGGGAGCTAGTAATGCTAAAGAAAGTGAACCACGTGTGGAGCTTAACCCGGATGACATTAATCCTGATCCCGGCCTCCGAAAACCAATTGAAGAGTTGCATCCAGATGTTAGGGATGCAGCTAGAAGAGAGTATTTGGTCATGGGAGCATGTCGACCAACATGCCATGTTTATGAACAGGAAAGAATTGGGAAGCAGATTGATTTAGTCTATGTCCAGTGTCTTGATTTTAAATACTTGATTTTATGTTCGCAGATCCAGGTCCTTCTACTATTGCTGGTGAAGAAACGAGGGCCTTGAATTAAGCAAGTCTTCGCTAATTTGGTACCAAACCATGTTTGCAATGATGCACTTTGTTAAATTATTTATTTTATGGATTTTCCTCTCGTGGTAATAATGAATTTTTATTTCGTCTTCAATGTGATTTTGTGTCATACTTATAACGCACATTGATGTGCATAGTATTTGATGTTATATTTAGTCAGTTAGTTTCAGCCCTAGGCTTTGAGAAATCCTGGTTCCGCCTCTGCCTTGAGCTAAGGTCACACAGACCTCGCCCAATCACTCGTGGTAAGTCTTCAGGTGACTTCCGAACCTTCACAAACTCGGTCACTCGGCGACCCATAAATTCCTCTTGGATGCTCTAGACCATGACGCCTAACCGTCTGGAAGAAGCACAGTCTTCAAAGGTAACAAGCGTCGGATCCACGCAGGATCAATCTCTTCAGTGATGCTCAATCACTTTGGGTTTGTAGGTGTTTGGGTTCGGGTTTTCCTCACTCGATGATTTTCGCTCGAAGTCCTCGGAGGATGGGATGCTCTCAAATGACAAGTGTCAGTTTCTCTCGGAGCAGCCAACCAGCTAGTGGTTGTAGGGGGCGGCTATTTATAGCCTAGGGAGCAGCCCGACATGATAAGACATAAATGCCCTTCAATGATATGACCGTTAGGTGGGTAGATATTTTGGGACAACTGGCGCGTAGCACAGCAACGGTCGGATATTTGAGGCTCAAATTCCTTAGGGCTATCATGTTCCTCACTGTGTAGGCAATCCGCACTGGCGAATTCCTAACTCCTCAGTCAGAAAAAATTCCTCAGCGATCAGAAGAACTTCGTCTCTGTCACTGAAGAAATTGACCGAACTGTATGAGATTTCCAATGGCTTCACTCGAAGGGATTGGTAGGTGTAGGATTTTGAGTTGAGCATCACATGGAAAATTTTCCTTAGTATTTCCTCGACCCCCTTTAACAGTACGGTGTTTCCTATGACTCAAGAAAGAGAAAATGAAACTACGAAAACAAAAGTCTTCACGCTTCATGTTCCTCGTATGAATACCAAGTCTTCAGGGTTACAGCAATTTCTTCACTTTCAAAGTCTTCAGAAATCCAAAGTCTTCAGACGAAGAACTTCATTTTTAGGGGTCGACTTTCTCTGTAAATATCAAACTCCTCATAGACTTATAGACCTGTGTACACTCATAAACACATTAGTCCCTTAACCTATAAGTCTTCAATACACCAAAATCACTAAGGGGCACTAGATGCACTTACAATCTCCCCCTTTTTGGTGATTGATGACAATATAGGTTAAGTTTTCAACGGGGATAATCATATGAAGTGTAAATACTGATATTGAGGAATTTGATTGCAAGATATGGGAGAACTCCCCCTGAAGATGTGCATAGTGAGAAATTTGCTTTTGAAGCAATGCACACTTGAAGAGTAGTATCATGGAGATCTCCCCCTATATCTTGTAATTCATACACGCATTTGACATATAATATGAAGAATTTGAAATGCATGATGAAATATGGTGACTAAAGTAATTCAGCATGCGTGCATTAACATTAATGAGGAATAAGTATGCGGAAAAGCACAGCAAAAGTATCAGGCCACCATAGAGTTTAAGTTTACAACTCGATCGAATAAAGTCATCAGAAGAACGAGAGTTGTAACTTTGCAAAAAAAAAACGCCCATATATGTAGACCCGCTTGAAGACTAACTCAAATTTCTCCCCATTGTCATCGAATGACCAAAATGATCGAAAATGAGGACTAACGCCCCTGAAGAATATCATGTTGATGGAGGAGCGCCGGCGTTGTTGGGGTCGTTTGTTGTTGTAGGGCCTGCCACAGTGTCGTCCAAGTCTTCATGCTCGTCGGTTTCGCGCGATGAAGAATATGAGCTGGCCACCAAGGAAGGATCCTTGACCTTCTTGTATTTCTTCGGTGGAGGTGCAGACCAGTCAAAGTCCTCCTAGAGACCCATTTGCTTCATATCTTCTTCACCATATACATGTGACAGAATAGCCCAGGTGCGACCGAAGACTTCATGGAGGTAGTAATGGTTTTTCTTCACTTATTTATATGTAGCAGTCATGTAGTGAAGAATAGAACCAAACTGACGCTTAACCCATTTATGGTTTCGATCCACCTTCTGGTGAAGACTAAGCAGAAGCTCACGGTCAGTCATCACTCGAGGAGCAGTGGCTTGAGGATTTGGCTTGGATGCATTAGCAGCAGAATCATGAGTGGCAGAGTCATCATTGGTGGAATAAGATGCAGCTTTGCGAAACTGACCATCCAATGGACGAATGCTCATCAATGACAGCAGGTGCCTTGCCCTTCACATCAGCTGAGGAATATGCGTGCTTGAGGACTTCAATTGGGGGCAAGTAGCTGAGGTGATTCTGAAAATCAGCTTTATAGTTGAGTGAAGACCTTGTTCTGAGGAATCTCATAATCCACGGAGCATAAGGCTTCAGCTCAAACGGAGAGAGTGCAACATTTGCCAGAGTCCTCATGAAGAAATCATGATAGTTGACAGGAATGCCATGTATGATGTTGAATAGCATATTCTTCATGATACCAACAATTTCCTCATCAGACGAGTCATGGCCTTTGATTGGACTCATAGTCTTCGTCAGAATGCGATAGACTGTTCTTGGCACATAGAGCAATTCCTTCACGAGGAATTTGGTCCTAGGGGCTTGACCGGGCTTCAGAGGCTTCATTAGCACTTGCATATAGTGAGCAGTGAGCTCAGGCTCTTGGTACAGGCAACGAGCTCCTTGAAGGGGAGGACTCATTGGCAGCGCATGAAGTAATTCAGAGGCCGGTGCTTTGAAATGAGTGTTTTCGGTCATCCAGTCCAAAACCCAGGTGTTGATGTCATCAGCATCGCCTGTGATGTGCAGGGTTGCATAGAACTGAAGAATAAGTTCTTCATTCCAATCAACAATGTCTGTGCAAAATTTGAGGAGGCCTGCGTCATGAAGCACACTGAGGACAGGGGTGAAGCACGGCAGTGATTCCATGTCCACATGAGGAATATGCTCGTGGTCGAAGACTTTATCCTTGTTGAAGAGCAGTGAAGAATAGAAGTTGGCCTGGTTGGCAGTCCAGAAGCGCTTCCTTCTAAGACGAGCATAATCATAGGGATTATAGTCAGTGAAGAACACGTGCTCGCCGAAGAAGTCATCAGCCTTGAATTTCTGCTTCTTCGAGAATGGATCCTTTGGCTTGGGCTGAGGAGTGTCAGTCAATTGCATCACCCCTTCAGGAATCGCAATCTCAGGTTTCACAGGCTGAGGAATTTCAGCTTCTTCTTCAGTGACAGCCTGTGTCTTCAATTCTTCATTTACATTTTCTTCAGCACTAGTGGCTGGAATCTCTTCATGGACAGATGGAGTGGCATGAGGTTCTTCAGATCCCATTTGAACTTCAGTGTTGACAGGGGACTGAGGAATTTGTTGCAGTGGTGTGAATAGAGGAGAGTTGGGGTGCTGACTTTCCCAAAAGTCATCATTCAATACTGGTGTTGTACACCCAATGTCCACATCTTCTTCTTCTTCCAATTCTTCAACGCCGGCCTCTTCAGCAGTGAACTGAGGCATGGGCGAAGAGACAATTGGTGTTGAAGGGATTGCATCCGCTTCAATTTCTTCATCCAACTGCTCTGATGAAGCAGCAGAAGGAATCTCTTCATTTGATTCACTTGGAATCACATATTCTTCATCAAAAGGAACAAGGTCCTTTGATGGCATGGTTGAGATAGGAACATCATCAATTGGATTTGCAAAAGAGCTGGTCAATGGCTTCATCTTGTTCGGGGCTGAAGAATCTGATGAAGTTGATGCCTTCCTTTTCTTCACCGCTGCACACTCTACAGCCTTGGTCTTCTTCACATCTGATGCAGATGGAAGGATTGGAGCTGGTGTAGGCGTAGGAGGAGCAGAGGAATTTGGTTGAATTTCTTCAGGCACAACTGATGCAGTTGCCCTGGCTTCTTCATTTTCTTCAGGCGCACCACTAGTGGATGCCCTGGCAATTTCATCAGCGGCTGGAATGCAGTCATCAGCCCTGGTACTTTGAGTTTCTTCAGCAGCCTGAATGTCATCAGCGGTGCTGGCATTTTCTTCAGTCGGCTGAGCAGATGCTTCAGCATGAGGATTTTCTGGTTGCGTTGGGGCTGCAACATTGGAAGTGAACTTTTCAGTCAAGTTCACAAACCTGACTTTGGCTCCAAGCCAGTCAGCTCTGTATACGTCAAATTCATCACTGAGTTTCTTGATCTCAGATTGAATATTGACAAGTTCTTCTGTTGTCATTGAGACAACGTGTTTCTTCAGGAAGCGCTCCTTCTTGTACTGCGCTTTCTTGATCTGCCTGGCCTTTTCAAATTTCCATTTCTCTTCTTGGATGAAGGCAGTCAGCATATGATTTTGGCCAGGAGTCAGCTTGAAATTAGGCATAGGAGTGTTGGGGTCCTTGTGCCAGAGATCAATGTAATCAAGGATCAACTTTGGATCCAAAAGTAGAGGCACATTTCTGCCTTTGGCTCTAGCGGCCCTGAGCTGTCTGTCTCTGATGATTTCGGCAAGTTCCTCATCATCAGCTTCGTCTTCATCACACGGCACTTGGAAGGCGACCTGCTTCTTGTGAGGACTTGGGCGAGAGCCACGTCCAGCAGTGGCCTTTGTCTTCAGCAAAGAGGGGCCAGTTGAAGAATTTGGTGCAGCTGAGGAACTAGCAGAAGCTCCTGAGGCAATAGAGATGCCTGTCGTCCTTTGGCACGTGGCGAGATGCACAGGTGCTGAGGATTTGGTCGGAGCAGCTGAGGAGTTTGGAGGAGCGGGAGCAGCATGAGGAGTTGGCCGTGAGGGCTTTGAAGATTCTGGCCGTGAGGGCATTGCTGAGGAACTTGGCCATGAGGGCATTGAAGATGAAGCACTTGGCTTATGAGCAGGCTTCTTTGACATGGCCTTCTTTGGCTTGATAGCAAAGGCCTCAGCAGTGGCAGCAGCAGCAGCAGCAGAGTCTTTGTTAAATTTCCTCACTGCTTCTCTTGCTTGTCTGGCCAATTTGGCCTGGCGCTTGGCCCATTCGTCAGGATAGTCCTCACCGCGCTTGAGGCTGGTGGGATCTGCTTCTTGGCCAGGTGCCAATGGAGGTCTTGGGCATGGAGGATTTAGAGCAAATTTCTTCATATACTTGGGAGTAACATACCTGTACTCCCTCCACTCCCTTGCCCATCTCCTCTCTATTCTTTGGATGCGCACCTTGCGCTGATTTTTGTCCTCCTTGCCAAACTTGGCCTCATCAGGAGTGCAGTAATCCTTGTATATGTCATCAGGGATATCAAAAGCAGTATTGACCTCAGGCCTTTTTCCTCCTTTCCGTGGCTTCTTACTGTCAGCCATTTTCTTCAGTTGAGGAATTTGAACAATAGAGTTCTCTGAAGAGGTGTGCAACTTTTCTTCGAGGAACGCTGCAAATGAGTTAAGTTGATGAGAACCTAGAGATTCAGCAGCGGACATGTGTACCTGTGAACAGAGTATAGTTGCGAGGAATTTGGAGAGGTCATATGCGTTCTCAGAGGTTTTTCAAAAAGAACAAGTTTAAGGAATTTGACCAGATGAGTCTTGAAGAATTTCACTAAGCGTTCTTTGTCTTAGGTTCTAGAGTTGTACAGATCAGAAATCCACACAATTGAGGAATCTTAAAGAGAAAATATTGCTTAGAGAAAATGGATCAAGAATAGATGACATGTGAGGTGTTTTAGTGTGTGAGGATTTGAAGAAAAACACCATTTAAGCTTTTGTAGAAAATATTTGAATCAAAGAGGGCAGTAAAAGTAACTTTTAATTACCCTGGACGAAGAACACGACGAACTAGGAAGTGTAGATGTGAAGTTCGTCAGTTCAGATCTTCCACGCCCTAACTCAGCTGAGGAAGACAGCTACGATGGCGGCGGAGTGAAGAAATCCGCAGCCGGCGCGAGTACGACGGCGACGAGGTCGAGGCAGTGAAGCTCTTCCTCACCGGCGACGATGAAGTAGCGGTGGCGCTAGGGTTTGAGAAGCTCGAGCTGGAGTGAGGTCGAGCGGAGTAAAAGTGAGGATAGGAAGGGGAGGGGTATTTATAGCCACGGTGAAAAACTGTTCGCCCGAAGAAATTGGATGAACGTGTCCCTGACCCTTCTCATTCGCTTGACATGTGTCACCCACGTACTAAGAGGTGGCGATCGTGTGAGATCGTGGGTGAATAGATAAGTATTATGGTGGGATGTGAGACGGTTTGAGCGGCAAAGCCGAAAATTTAGATAGGATAAGTTAAAAGTTCCGTTCGCAAATTCTTCAGTTGACAAGGACACGGTGAAGATTTTGAACGAGTTACAAATAGAACGCACAAGAAGAATTTGTGAATAGATTGGTTTGAGTTTAGCATAGAGGGGGAAGGGTCCGATCACATTCACTTAGCAGAAAAAGCAACATGAAGAATTAGCAATAAGTGAATGCTGTAGAGGACATAAACTCATATATATATATATATATATATATATATATATATATATATATATATATATATATATATATATATATAGCCAATGAAGAAAAACGACGGAAAAAGTGAAGACAATGCAAAGTTGAAGAAATTGAACAACTGAGGAATTTCAAAACCAAAAAAACTCAAATTGAAGATTTTCAACTTTTGGTGGTGGCGTGACCCACCGTATAAGAATGATGATTTCAGACACCGTGTACAATTGTCGTAGGGCTCTAAGAATCAAATTCTTCATTAATTTCTTCACACTTAGAGTGTTATTCTTCATTGATTGAAGAAAAAAGTTTCTTCATGTGTTGCACATCTAAGTCATCAATTTTGCGTAAGTGTTAGGATGAGTGTCCTTTTCAAAAAACATTCGAAGATTCTAAGATATTTAGCTCACACCGCAACTTGTTAAATCTCTTCTCATCCAAGGGCTTTGTGAAGATATCGGCTAGCTGTTCTTCAGTCTTCACATGCTCAATAGAAATGTCGCCCTTCAACACATGATCACGAAGAAAATGATGACGAATCTGAATGTGCTTGGTCTTCGAGTGCTGAACTGGGTTGTGAGCAATCTTGATTGCACTCTCATTGTCACAGTAGAGAGGCACATTCTTCATGTTGATGTCATAGTCCTTGAGAGTTTGTTTCATCCACAGCAATTGAGCACAGCAAGAACCAGCAGCAATGTACTCAGCTTCAGCAGTAGACAGTGCCACGGAGTTCTATTTCTTCGAGGACCAACAGACCAAAGATCGTACGAGGAAATGGCATGTGTCAGATGTTGACTTGCGGTCCACACGATCACCAGCATAGTAAGAGTCTGAATATCCAATGAGATCAAAAGCCGAGCCCTTGGGATACCATAATCCAAGTGTTGGTGTGTGAGCTAGATATCGAAGAATATGCTTCACAGCCTTATGGTGTGATTCCTTCAGTGTAGCTTGAAATCGGGCACACATGCAAACACTAAGCATAATATCTGGCCTAGATGCACATAAGTACAATAAAGAACCAATCATGGAGGGGTATACCTTTTGATCAAAGTCAATACCATTTTCATAAGTGCATAGATGGCCATTTATGGGCATAGGAATTTTGACCCCTTTGCAATCGTGCATGCCGAATTTCCTCAGTACATCCTTGAGGTACTTCTCCTGAGATATGAATATGCCATTGCGCTGTTGACGAATTTGAAGACCTAAGAAGAATTTCAATTCCCCCATCATAGACATTTCATATTCCTCTCTCATCATATAACCAAATTCGTCAGTGTAACGTTGGTCAGTACAGCCAAAGATAATATCATCAACATAAATTTGGCACACAAACAATTCACCATCATAAGATTTAGTGAAAAGAGTAGGGTCAAGTGAACCGGGTTTGAAGCCTTTCGTCATGAGGAATTCCTTCAAAGTATCATACCACGCCCGAGGGGCCTGCTTGAGGCCATAGAGGGCCTTATTGAGTCTGAAGACTTTGTCAGGATGCTTTGGATCTTCAAAACCTGGGGGTTGAGCAACATATACTTTTTCCTCAAGCTTACCATTGAGGAATGCACTTTTCACATCCATTTGATATAAAGTGATATCATGATGGTTAGCATAAGCAAGTAATATGCGAATAGCCTCAAGTCTAGCAACAGGTGCAAAAGTTTCATCGAAATCAATTCCTTCAACCTGTGTGTAGCCTTGAGCTACAAGCCGTGCCTTATTCCTCACCACAAGGCCATTTTCATCTTGCTTGTTGCGGTAGATCCACTTTGTGCCAATGATATTGTGCTTGCGAGGATCTGGATGTTTGACCAGTTCCCAGACGTTGTCGAGCTCGAACTGATGTAGTTCTTCTTGCATAGCTTGAATCCACTCAGGCTCCAGAAATGCTTCATCTACCTTAGTGGGCTCTATGATAGAGACAAACGCAAAGTGCCCACAAAAGTTAGACAAATGTGAAGCTCTTGAGCGTGTGAGAGGACCTGGTGCTTCAATGTCATCGATGATTCTCTCAATTTGCACTTCGTTTGCAACGAGAGGATGAGCTGGTTGTCGTCGAGGAATTTGATCAGCATTTTCTTCAGCACCATTTTCTTCAGGTGCCTCAGCTCAACGTTCTTCACGTTCTGGAATGAATTCTTCAGCAAATTCTTCGGTAGGAATGACATCCTCAGTAGCCTTGAACTTGATAGTTTCTTCAGGTGCTGGTTCATCTATCACAGAAGGTAGGTGCTCTCTTTGCGAGCCATTAGTTTCATCGAACTGCACATCTACAGTTTCAACAACCTTCTGAAGAACGTTGTTGAAGACTCTGTAGGTGTGCGAGTCCTTTCCGTAACCAAGCATGAAACCTTCATGTGCTTTCGGTGCAAATTTAGAGTTGTGATGAGGATCTCTAATCCAACATTTAGTGCCGAAGACTTTGAAATAACTCACATTGGGTTTCTTCTCAGTGAGGAGTTCATAGGCAGTCTTCTTGAAGAATTTGTGAAGATATACTCTGTTAATGATGTGGCACGCAGTATCAATTGCCTCAATCCAGAAATGACGAGGCATCTTGTATTCATCAAGCATAGTGCAAGCCATCTCAACAAGAGTCCTGTTCTTGCGCTCCACGACGCCATTCTGCTGAGTATAAGGAGCAGATAACTCATGAGTAATACCGAGTTCATCAAGATAGTCATCAAGACCAGAGTTCTTGAACTCAGTTCCATTGTCACTTCTGATGTGCTTGATCTTCACACCAAAGTTAGTTGAAGCCCTCGAAGAAAATCGTTTGAAGACTTCCTGCACTTCATGTTTGTAAGTGACAATGTGTACCCATGTGTAACGAGAGTAATCATCAACAATAACAAAGCCATATTGAGATGCATCATTTGAAACTGCAGAATAATGGTTAGGACCAAAGAGATCCATATGAAGCAATTCAAATGGTCGAGTGGTAGTCATGATTGTCTTCGCTGGATGTTTGGCTTGGTCATCTTTCCAGCTTCACAGGCTCCGCATAAGTGATCCTTGAGGAATTTGACATTTTCAATGCCAATGACATGCTTCTTCTTCGCAAGAGTGTGCAAATTCCTCATGCCTGCATGACCAAGTCGTCGATGCCATAGCCAGCCTTCTAAAGCTTTTGCAAGTAGGCATACGGCTGGTTGTGGTCCTGTAGAGAAATCAACAATATACAAGTCTCCTCTCCTAAAGCCTTCGAAGACTTTGGAATTGTCAGCTGCCATGATCACAACACAACGATACTTGCCAAAGACAACAACCATATCAAGATCACAAAGCATTGAGATAGACATGAGGTTGTATCCTAAGGACTCGACAAGCATGACTTTGTCCATGTGTCGATCCTTTGAGATCGCAACCTTACCTAGGCCCAATACCTGACTTTTTCCTTTGTCAGCGAAGATGATATGCTTCAGATGCGATGGAGATCCATCAATAGATTCTTGTCACCAGTCATGTGATTTGTACATCCACTATCGAGGACACACTCAGTGGCTTTGGGTTGATCATCCTGCAGATGAATTAGTGCAGCTTACGAACTCATACACTTCATCAGTGAAGAATATGACATCAATTTCATCAGATCAATTTCATCAAGTAATAGAGCAGATAAAGCAATATGAGGACGTGAGAAATGAAGGTTCATTTCTTCATGATTAGACTGCGTCCTTTAAGTCAATTTCAGGTCTCCAGCAAATTCTTCAGACGTTTACGCACGTCTGGAGACCTGACTCTGCAGAAGAAATTAGTTCTTTTTCTTCACCACGCACATCTGAAGGGGTGGCAAAGAGTTCATCACTCTGCGAGCTCCATACGAGAAAGGTGGCATAGAAGCCAGTCCACTTCGTTTCACATAAGAGGAGTTAGGGTAAGCATATGAATAAGCGGAGAAATTTTTCGAGGACTTATGAACATAATGGTTAGAAGAATAATGCTCATATTCATAGCCCTTAGCTCTTCCCTGCGAAACAGAGGGGTTAGCACGATGATGATCATATGAGGACTTTGATCCTTTTAAGGAATTTGATCCACGTGAGGAAGTTGGTCCGTATGAGGACTTGGATCCATATGAAGAATTTGGTCCATATGAAGAATTTGATCTGGGGTTCCTATTCTTCACAGGTGGTGTCATGAGGACATTCACCTGAAGACTTTCAAGACATCTTTTGGGAACCCAGATTTTCTTCATAGGGGAACCGTTCCTGCAGTTAGTGCCAACATATCTAGCAAATACTTCACCATTCTGATTTTTGAACAATTTATAGTTGGAGTCAAATGACTCATCAGAAGAATGAGGAGATTCACATGTAAAGCCAGGTAGATTGGATGGATCTACTGGAGGTCCCTTTGCAGCAACCCATGAGGTTTTGGGGTACTGCTCAGGCTTCCAATATGTACCATCAGCATTGAGTTTCCTCTCAAAGGAAATACCCTCTTTCCTAGGGTTCCTGTTGAGGATCTGCTTTTTAAGCACATCACAAAGAGTCTGATGCCCTTTAAGGCTTTTGTACATGCCTGTCATGTACAATTCCTTCAGCCCTGCATCATCAGTGATACTGGCAATGTCCTCAGATGAGGAATTAGTGATAGCAGAGACAGTTGAAGAATTTGTAGCATTAGGAGCATTTGAACATTCAGGTGAAGAATTAGCAGATTCACGTTCAATGCATTTCAAACATGGAGGAACAAATTCTTCCTGAGAAGCGCTGATTTGTTCAGCAAGTAATGAATCGCGCTCCTCCTGAAGATCTTCATAACTCACTCTTAGCTTCTCAAGATCTTGCTTTCTTTGAAGAAATTCATAAGAAAGCTTCTCATGATCAGATAAGAGAGTGTTATGATGACCTTGAAGGTTGTCAAACCTAGACTGAAGTCTCTGAAAACTCTCAGCCAAAGCTTTCGACTGATCCATTTCTTCACCTAGACTGAAGTCTCATAAGAAATTGAACAATTGAGGAATTTCAAAACCAAAAAAACTCAAATTGAAGATTTTCAACTTTTGGTGGTGGCGTGACCCACCGTATAAGAATGATGATTTCAGACATCGCGTACAATTGTCGTAGGGCTCTGAGAATCAAATTCTTCGTTAATTTCTTCACACTTAGAGTGTTATTCTTCATTAATTGAAGAAAAATGTTTCTTCATGTGTTGCACATCTAAGTCATCAATTTTGCATAAGTGTTAGGATGAGTGTCCTTTTCAAAGAACATTCGAAGATTCTAAGATATTTAGCTCACACCGCAACTTGCTAAATCTCTTCTCATCCAAGGGCTTTGTGAAGATATCGGCTAGCTGTTCTTCAGCCTTCACATGCTCAATAGAAATGTCGCCCTTCAACACATGATCACGAAGAAAATGATGAAGAATCTGAATGTGCTTGGTCTTCGAGTGCTGAACTGGGTTGTGAGCAATCTTGATGGCACTCTCATTGTCACAGTAGAGAGGCACATTCTTCAAGTTTACGCCGTAGTCCTTGAGAGTTTGCTTCATCCACAGCAATTGAGCACAGCAAGAACCAGCAGCAATGTACTCATCTTCAACAGTAGACAGTGATACGCAGTTTTGTTTCTTCGAGGACCAACAGACCAAAGATCGTCCGAGGAAATGGCATGTGCCAGATGTTGACTTGCAGTCCACACGATCACCAGCATAGTCAGAGTCTGAATATCCAATGAGATCAAAAGCTGAGCCCTTGAGGTACCATAATCCAAGTGTTGGCGTGTGAGCTAGATATCGAAGAATATGCTTCACAACCTTATGGTGTGGTTCCTTCGGTGTAGCTTGAAATCGGGCACACATGCAAACACTAAGCATAATATCTGGCCTAGATGCACATAAGTACAATAAAGAACCAATCATGGAGCGGTATACCTTTTGATCGAAGTCAATACCATTTTCATCAGTGCATAGATGGCCATTTGTGGGCATTGGAATTTTGACCCCTTTGTAATCTTGCATGCCGAATTTCCTCAGTACATCCTTGAGGTATCTCCTGAGATATGAATATGCCATTTCGCTGTTGACGAATTTGAAGACCTAAGAAGAATTTCAATTCTCCCATCATAGACATTTGATATTCTTCACTCATCATATAGGCAAATTCATCACTGTAACATTGGTCAGTATAGCCAAAGAAAATATCATCAACATAAATTTGGCACACAAACAATTCACCATCATAAGATTTAGTGAAAAGAGTAGGGTCGAGTGATCCGGGTTTGAAGCCTTTCTTCATGAGGAATTCCTTCAAAGTATCATGCCACGCCCGAGAGGCCTGCTTGAGGCCATAGAGGGCCTTATTGAGTCTGAAGACTTTGTTAGGATGCTTTGGATCTTCAAAACCTGGGCGTTGAGCTACATATACTTCTTCCTCAAGCTTACCATTGAGGAATGCACTTTTCACATCCATTTGATATAAAGTGATACCATGAATGTTAGCATAAGCAAGTAATATGCGAATAGCCTCAAGTCTAGCAACAGGTGCAAAAGTTTCATCGAAATCAATTCCTTCAACCTGTGTGTAGCCTTGAGCTACAAGCCATGCCTTATTCCTCACCACAAGGCCATTTTCATCTTGCTTGTTGCGGTAGATCCACTTTGTGCCAATGATATTGTGCTTGCGAGGATCTGGACGTTTGACCAGTTCCCAAACGTTGTTGAGCTCGAACTGATGTAGTTCTTCTTGCATAGCTTGAATCCACTCAGGCTCCAGAAATGCTTCATCTACCTTAGTGGGCTCTGTGATACAGACAAACGCAAAGTGCCCACAAAAGTTAGACAAATGTGAAGCTTTTCAGCGTGTGAGAGGACCTGGTGCTTCAATGTCATCGATGATTCTCTCAATTTGCACTTCGTTTGCAACGCGAGGATGAGCTGGTTGTCGTTGAGGAATTTGATCAGCATTTTCTTCAGCACCATTTTCTTCAGGTGCATTAGCTCGACATTCTTCATGTTCTGGAATGAATTCTTCACCAAATTCTTCGGTCGGAATGACATCCTCAATAGCCTTGAACTTGATAGTTTCCTCAGGTGCTGGTTCATCTATCACAGAAGGTAGGTGCTCTCTTTGCGAGCCATTAGTTTCATCGAACCACACATCTACAGTTTCAACAACTTTGTGGTGAACGTTGTTGAAGACTCTGTAGGTGTGCGAGTCCTTTCTGTAACCAAGCATAAAACCCTCATGTGCTTTCGGTGCAAATTTAGAGTTGTGATGAGGATCCCTAATCCAACATTTAGCACCGAAGACTTTGAAATAACTCACATTGGGTTTCTTGTCAGTGAGGAGTTCATAGGCAGTCTTCTTGAAGAATTTGTGAAGATATACCCTGTTGATGATGTGGCAAGCAGTATCAATTGCCTCAATCCAGAACCGACAAGGCGTCTTGTACTCATCAAGCATAGTGCAAGCCATCTCAACAAGAGTCCTGTTCTTGCGCTCCACGACGCCATTCTACTGAGGAGTATAAGGAGCAGATAACTCATGAGTAATACCAAGTTCATCAAGATAGTCATCAAGACCAGAGTTCTTGAACTCAGTTCTATTGTCACTTCTGATGTGCTTGATCTTCACACTAAAGTTGGTTGAAGCCCTTGAGGAAAATCGTTTGAAGACTTCCTGCACTTCATGTTTGTAAGTGACAATATGTACCCATGTGTAGCGAGAGTAATCATCAACAATAACAAAGCCATATAGAGATGCATCATTTGTAACTGCAGAATAATGGTTAGGGACCAAAGAGATCCATATGAAGCAATTCAAATGGTCGAGTGGTGGTCATGATAGTCTTCGCTGGATGTTTGGCCTTGGTCATCTTTCCAGCTTCACAGGTTCCGCATAAGTGATCCTTGAGGAATTTGAGATTCTCAATGCCAATGACATGCTTCTTCTTCGCAAGCGTGTGCAAATTCCTCATGCCTGCATGACCAAGTCGTCGATGCCATAGCCAGCCCTCTGAAGCTTTTGCAAGTAGGCATACGGCTGGTTGTGGTCCTGTAGAGAAGTCAACAATATACAAGTCTCCTCTCCTAAAGCCTTCGAAGACTTTGGAATGGTCAGCTTCCATGATCACAACACAACGATACTTGCCAAAGACAACAACCATATCAAGATCACAAAGCATTGAGACAGACATGAGGTTGCATCCTAAGGACTCGACAAGCATGACTTTGTCCATGTGCCGATCCTTTGAGATAGCAACCTTACCTAGACCCAATACCTGACTTTTGCATTTGTCAGCGAAGATGAAATGCTTCAGATGCGATGGAGATAAGGGAGCATCCATCAATAGATTCTTGTCACCAGTCATGTGATTTGTACATCCACTATCGAGGACCCACTCATTGGCTTTGGGTTGATCATCCTGCAGATGAATTAGTGCAGCTTACGAACTCATATACTTCATCAGTGAAGAATATGACATCAATTCATCAGATCAATTTCATCAAGCAATAGAACAGATAAAGCAGTATGAGGACGTGAGAAATGAAAGTTCATTTCTTCATGATTAGCCTGCGTCCTTTCAGGCAATTTCGGGTCTCCAGCAAATTCTTCAGACGTTTTAGCACGTCTGGAGACCTGACCCTGCATAAGAGATTAGTTCTTTTTCTTCACCACCCACATCTGAAGGGGTGGCAAAGAGTTCATCACTCTGCGAGCTCCATGCGAGAAAGGTGGCATAGAAGCCAATCCATTTTGTTTCACATAAGAGGAGTTAGGGTAAGCATATGAATAAGCAGAGAAATTCTTCGAGGACTTATGAACATAATGGTTAGAAGAATAATGCTCATATTCATAGCCCTTAGCTCTTCCCTGCGAAACAGAGGGGTTAGCACGATAATATTCATATGAGGACTTTGATCCTTTTGAGGAATTTGATCCACGCGAGGAATTTGGTCCGTATGAGGACTTGGATCCATATGAAGAATTTGGTCCATATGAAGAATTTGATCTGGGGTTCCTATTCTTCACAGGTGGTGTCATGAGGACATTCACCTGAAGACTTTCAAGGCATCTTTTGGGAACCCAGATTTTCTTCATAGGGGAACCTTTCCTGCAGTTAGTGCCAACATATCTAGCAAATACTTCACCATTCTGATTTTTGAACAGTTTATAGTTGGAGTCAAATGACTCATCAGAAGAATGAGGAGATTCACATGTAAAGCCAGGTAGATTGGATGGATCAACTGGAGGTCCCTTTGCAGCAACCCATGAGGTTTTGGGGTATGATGACCCACAAGTATAGGGGATCTATCGTAGTCCTTTCGATAAGTAAGAGTGTCGAACCCAAAGAGGAGCAGAAGGAAATGATTAGCGGTTTTCAGCAAGGTATTCTCTGCAAGCACTGAAATTATCGGTAACAGAAAGTTTTGTGATAAGGTAATTTGTAACGGGTAACAAGTAACAAAAGTAAATAAAGTGCAGCAAGATGGCCCAATCCCTTTTGTAGCAAAGGACAAGCCTGGACAAACTCTTATATAGAGAAAAGCGCTCCCGAGGACACATGGGAATTATCATCAAGCTAGTTTTCATCACGTTCATATGATTCACGTTCGGTACTTTGATAATTTGATATGTGGGTGGACCAGTGCTTGGGTGCTGTCCTTACTTGGACAAGCATCCCACTTATGATTAACCCCTATTACAAGCATCCGCAACTACAAAAGAAGTATTAAGGTAAACCTAACCATAGCATGAAACATGTGGATCCAAATCAGCCCCTTATGAAGCAACGCATAAACTAGGGTTTAAGCTTCTGTCACTCTAGCAACCCATCATCTACTTATTACTTCCCAATGCCTTACTCTAGGCCCAAACAATGGTGAAGTGTCATGTAGTCGATGTTCACATAACACCACTAGAGGAGAGACAACATACATCTCATCAAAATATCGAACGAATACCAAATTCACATGACTACTAATAGCAAGACTTCTCCCATGTCCTCAGGAACAAACGTAACTACTCACAAAGCATATTCATGTTCATAATCAGAGGGGTATTAATATGCATAATGGATCTGAACATATGATCTTCCACCAAATGAACCAACTAGCATCAACTACAAGGAGTAATCAACACTACTAGCAACCTACAGGTACCAATCTCAGACTTAGAGACAAGAATTGGATACAAGAGATGAACTAGGGTTTGAGAGGAGATGGTGCTGGTGAAGATGTTGATGAAGATTGGCCCCCTCCCAATGAGAGGAGCGTTGGTGATGACGATGGCGATGATTTCCCCCTCCTGGAGGGAAGTGTCCCCGGCAGAACAGCTCCGCCAGAGCCCTAGATTGGTTCCACCAAGGTTCCGCCTCGTGGCGACGGAGTCTCGTCCCGAAAGCTTGCTTATGATTTTTTCTCGGACGAAAGACTTCATATAGCATAAGATAGGCACCAGAGGGCCACCAGGGGGACCACGAGGCAGGGGGCGCGCCCCCCACCCTCGTGCCAAGGGTGTGGGTCCCCTCTGGTATTTTCTTCGCTCAGTATTTTTTATTATTTCCAAAAATAACTTCCGTGGAGTTTCAGGACTTTTGGAGTTGTGCAGAATAGGTCTCTAATATTTGCTCGTTTTCCAGCCCAGAATTCCAGCTGCCGGCATTCTCCCTCTTTATGTAAACCTAGTAAAATAAGAGAAAATAGGCATAATTATTGTGACATAATGTGTAATAACAACCCATAATGCAATAAATATTGATATAAAAGCATGATGCAAAATGGACGTATCAACTCCCCCAAGCTTAGACCTCGCTTGTCCTCAAGCGGAAGCCGATAACGATAAATATTTCCACACGTTTAGAGGTAGAGGTGTCGATAAAATAAAATACGGACATGAAGGCATCATGATCATTCTTATAACAACAACATATATAGATATTGTCATATTATTTCTTATGCTAAAGTAACAATCTATTCACAATGTCAAGTATGAATCAGAAACTTCATTGAGAACTAACAAACTATAATCTCAGTCATTGAAGCAATTACAATTTATCATAACATCAAAAAGAGTCAATATAAGAGCTTTTCAGCAAGTCCACATACTCAATTATCATTTAGTCTTTCACAATTGCTAACACTCATGCAATACTTGTGGTTACGGAGTTTTAATCGGACACAGAGAAAGATAGGGGCTTATAGTTTCGCCTCCCAACCTTTTACCTCAAGGGTAATGTCAAAAATGATAGTTCATGCTAACTTACATCCAATTGGATATATATATATATATATATATATATATCAGGATCTTTCCAACACAGCGTGCTTGCCAAAGGATAAAATGAAAAAGAGGAAAGGTGAAGATCACCAAGACTCTTGCATAAGGGTTAGAGATAAAAGTAAAAGATAGGCCCTTCGCAGAGGGAAGCAGAGGTTGTCATGCGCTTTCAGGGTTGGATGCACAAAATCTTAATGCGAAAGAACGTCACTTTACATTGCCACTTGTGATGTGGACCTTTATTATGCAGTTCGTCGCTTTTATTTCTTCCACATCACAAGATCGTATAAAGCTTATTTCCTCCACACTAATCAATCATACATATTTAGAGAGCAATTTTTATTGCTTGCACCGATGACAGCTTACTTGAAGGATCTTACTCAATCCATAGGTAGGTATGGTGGACTCTCATCGCAAAACTTGGTTTAAGGATATTTGGAAGCACAAGTAGTATCTCTACTTGGTGCAAAGAATTTGGCTAGCATGAGGGGGAAAGGCAAACTCAACATGTTGGATGATCCATGACAATATACTTTATCTCAGATATAAGAAAACATAACCCATTACGTTGTCTTCCTTGTCCAACATCAACTCTTTAGTCATGTCATACTTTAATGAGTGCTCACAATCATAAAAGATGTCCAAGATAGTATATTTATATGTAAACCTCTCTTTCTTTATTACTTCCTATTAATTGCAACGATGACCAAGACTATGTTTGCCAACTCTCAACAATTTTTAATCATCATACTCTTTATATGTGAAGTCATTACTCTCCATAAGATCAATATGATCTCTTTGTTTCTTTTTATTCTTTTCTCTTTTCTTTTATTCCCTCAAGATCATGGCAAAATAATCAAGCCCTTGACTCAACACTAATCTTTATTATATATATAGCTCACGGACTCGATTACATAGAGGGATCATAAAGCAAAACTCAAAACTAGATCATACTAAAACTTTATTCTACTAGATCAAGATATTACTAAAAGGATTGAACTAAGAAAAACGGTAAAGATAGGAGTGTGATGGTGATACGATACCAGGGCACCTCCCCCAAGCTTGGCAGTTGCCAAGGGGAGTGCCCATACCCATGTGATTATATCTCCTTTGCTGGTGAAGAAGATGGTGGAGTTGTTGATGATGTGGGTTTGTCATCCATCTTCCAAGGCATAGGCTCACCATCATAGAAGGATGATCGAGTCTCCGGGATCCTCAAATCTGCAGCCAAACTCATCCTCTTGAATCTATATTCATACTCACAGTTTTGGTTTTGCAGGTCATAGATTTGGGCTTGGAGATGCTCGATCTTCTCGTGAAGCTTGAATATGGTTTCCCCAATGTTATTGGCATCCAGCTTGTGGTTGTTGGTGAACTCCGTGATCATCATGTGGTTGGCGTTGAGTCCACGTTCCACCATCCCCTGGCACTTGAAAACTTGTTGCTCCATTGCTTCGAGCCTCGTCTCCACGCTTCCGGTCCTCCTTGGTCCCTCAACATCGTGGATGTGCAGCAACCCATCACGCATCTCAATGGTTTGAGGGTGTTGCAGCACCTCCGCGAGGTAGGGGTTGATGACTTTCTCGAAGAACTTGTCCTTGGGGGCGCTTGGAGACGTCATGATGATCTAGATCTGTCAGGAAAACAGCTCGAAACGAAAACAGAGGATATTTGCGTGATATAGGAATCAAAACCTTCGGGAGGTTATATAATGATTTTTTACCGACCGAAAGAAGTATCGTGCAAGAAAACGGAGTCCGGAGAGCGCACGAGGTGCCCACGAGGCAGGGGGCGCACCCAGGGGGTAGGGCGCGCCCTCCACCCTCATGGAGGCCTCGTGTGCTTCCCGGCCTGCTTCTTATTTTCCTATTTTTCTAAATATTCCAAAACGAAGAAAAATTGCCATTAGAACTGTTTTGGAGTCGGTTTACTTACCTATTCCTTTTCGGAGTCTGAAACGTTTTGGAAAGTGTCTCTTATGTATTCCTCCGGTGTCACGGTTTCAATAACATTAGTTTCAACATTTATAGGATTACCTGAGATATAGTGTTTGATTCTTTGACCGTTCACCACCTTCGGATTTGTGCCTTCGAAGTTGTTGATTTTTATGGCACTGGAACGATAGACCTCCTCGATAACATAAGGACCTTCCCATTTAGAGAGAAGTTTGCCTGCAAAAAATCTTAAATGAGAGTTGTATAGCAATACATAATCACCTACATTAAACTCACGCTTTGTATCCTTTTATCATGCCATCTTTTAACTTTTTATTTAAACAACTTGGCATTCTCATAGGCTTGGGTTCTCCATTCATCAAGTGAGCTTATGTCAAATAGCCTCTTCTCACCGACAAGTTTGAAATCATAATTGAGTTGTTTAATAGCCCAATATGCCTTATGTTCTAGTTCGAGAGGTAAATGACATGCTTCTCCATAAACCATTTTATATGGAGACATACCCATAGGATTTTTATATGCAGTTCTATAGGCCCATAATGCATCATCAAGTTTCTTGGACCAATTCTTTCTAGATCTATTAACAGCATTTTGCAAAATTAATTTGAGTTCTCTATTACTCAATTCTACTTGACCACTAGACTGTGGGTGATAAGGGGATGCAATTCTATGATTAACATCATACTTAGCAAGCATTTTACGAAAAGCACCATGAATAAAATGTGAACCACCATCAGTCATTAAATATCTAGGGACTCCAAACCTCGGAAAAATAACTTCTTTAAGCATCTTAATAGAAGTGTTATGATCAGCACTACTAGTTGGAATAG
This sequence comes from Triticum aestivum, assembly GCF_018294505.1. Taxonomy (NCBI): domain Eukaryota; kingdom Viridiplantae; phylum Streptophyta; class Magnoliopsida; order Poales; family Poaceae; genus Triticum; species Triticum aestivum. The sequence goes on along the minus strand of NC_057808.1, from coordinate 412,859,800 downwards.
CTTCTACCAACTTAGTAACGTAATCAACAGCAACTAAAATATGTGTATATCCATTAGAGGCGGGAAACAGTCCCATATAATCAAAGCCCCAAACATCAAATGGTTCAATAACAAGTGAATAATTCATAGGCATTTCTTGACGTCTACTAATATTACCAATTCTTTGACATTCATCACAAGATAAGACAAACTTACGGGCATCCTTGAAGAGAGTAGGCCAATAAAAACCGGATTGCAATACCTTATGCGCAGTTCTGTCTCCAGTGTGGTGTCCTCCATAAGCCTCGGAGTGACACTTGGGTAGGATCTATTCCTGTTCATGCTCAGGTACACAACGTCTAATAACGCCATCTACTCCTTCTTTATAAAGATGTGGGTCATCCCAGAAGTAATGTCTTAAATCATAGAAAAACGTTTTCTTTTGTTGGTATGTGAAACTAGGTATAAATTTAGCAACAATGTAATTAGCATAATCAGCATACCATGGAGCAGTACGAGAAGTATTTATGACATTTAACTGTTCATCAGGAAAGCTATCATCAATAGGTAGTGGGTCATCAAGAACATTTTCTAACCTAGACAAGTTGTCTGCAACGGGGTTCTCAGCTCCCTTTCTATCAATAATATGCAAATAAAATTCATGTAGAAAGAGAACCCATCTAATAAGTCTAGGTTTAGCATCTTTCTTTTCCATAAGATATTTAATAGCAGCATGATCAGTGTGAATAGTTACTTTAGAATCAACAATATAAGGTCTGAACTTATCACAAGAAAATACAACTGCTAAGAATTCTTTTTCAGTAGTAGCATAATTTCTCTGGGCATTATCTAGAGTTTTACTAGCATATTGAATAACATTTAATTTCTTATCAACTCTTTGCCCTAGAACAACACCTACATCATAATCGCTAGCATCACACATAATTTCAAAGGGTAAATTCCAATCAGGTGGCTGAACAATAGGTGCAGAGATTAATGCTTTCTTAAGTATTTCAAATGCTTCTACACAATCATCATGAAAGACAAATGGTATATCTTTTTGTAATAGATTAGTCAGAGGCCGAGAAATTTTTGAGAAGTCCTTAATGAACCTCCTATAAAAACCGGCATGACCAAGAAAACTTCTTATACCTTTGATGTCCTTGGGACATGGCATTTTTTCAATAGCATCCACTTTAGCTCTATCAACTTCAATACCTCTTTCAGAAATTTTATGCCCCAAGACAATGCCTTCATTAACCATAAAGTGGCACTTCTCCCAATTCAAGACAAGATTAGTTTCTTCACATCTCCGCAAAACTCGATCAAGGTTGCTCAAGCAATCATCAAAAGAGTATCCATAGACGGAGAAATCGTCCATGAAAACCTCACATATCTTTTCACAAAAAACAGATAATATAGCCATCATGCATCTTTGGAAGGTAGCAGGTGCATTACATAAACCAAAAGGCATACGTCTATAAGCAAATGTACCAAAGGGCAAGTAAATGTGGTCTTTGCTTGATCATCAGCTGACACAGGTATTTGAGAGAAACCAGAATAACCATCTAGAAAGCAAAAATGTGTGTGTTTGGATAATCTTTCTAGCATTTGATCAATGAATGGCAAGGGGTAATGATCCTTTTTAGTAGCTTTGTTTAATTTGCGGAAATCAATTACCATCCTATAGCCTGTAATAATTCTTTGCGGGATCAATTCATCTTTGTCATTAGGAACGACAGTAATACCTCACTTCTTAGGGACACAATGGACAGGACTTACCCACTGACTATCAGCAATGGGATAAATAATACCTGCCTCAAGGAGCTTCAATATTTCCTTTCTTACCATTTCTTTCATCTTAGGATTTAACCGTCATTGATGATCAATAACTGGTTTGGCGTCTTTCTCCAAATTTATTTTGTGTTGACATAGAGTGGGACTAATGCCCTTAAGATCATCAAGAGTATCCAATAGCAGCACGGTGCTTCTTCAGAGTTTTCAATAATTTTTCTTCCTCCTTCTCTAAAAGGTTAGCACTAATAATAACATGATATATCTTCTTTTCATCAAGATAAGCATATTTAAGAGTATCAGGTAATGGTTTAAGCTCAAACACGGGATCACCCTTGGGTGGAGGAGGATCCCCTAGGATTTCAACAGGCAAGTTGTGTTTCAGAATAGGTCCTCGTTTAAAGAATACTTCATCTATTTCCCTTCTTTCATTCATAAACATATCATTTTCATGGTCTAGCAAATATTGTTCTAAAGGATCACTAGGAGGCACGGCAATAGAAGCAAGACCAATAATTTCATCCTTACTAGGCAATTCCTCTTCACGGTGTTGTCTACGAAATTTAGAAAAATTAAACTCATGAGACATATCACCCAAACCAATAGTAACAACATCCTTTTCGCAGTCTATCTTAGCATTAACAGTGTTCAAGAAGGGTCTGCCAAATATAATGGGACAAAAGCTATCTTGTGGGGAACCAAGAACAAGAAAATCAGCAGGATATTTAGTTTTCCCACACAAGACCTCAACATCTCTAACAATCCCGATTGGTGATATAGTATCTCTATTGGCAAGTTTAATGGTGACATCGATTTCTTCTAACTCAGCGGGTGCAATATCATGCATAATTTCTTTGTATAAGTCAATAGGTATTGCACTAGCACTAGCACCCATATCACACAAGCCATGATAACAATGATCTCCTATTTTAACATAAATAACAGGCATGCCTACCACAGGTTTATGTTTATCTTTAGCACTAGGTTTAGCAATTCTAGCAGTCTCATCACAGAAATAAATAACATGCCCATCAATATTATCAGCCAAGAGATCTTTAACAATAGCAATATTAGGTTCAACTTTAACTTGCTCAGGAGGTGTATAGGTTCTAATATTGCTTTTACGAACCACAGTTGAAGCTTTAGCATGATCCTTTAATCTAACAGGGAAGGGTGGTTTCTCAACATAAGCAGTAGGAACAACAGGATCATTATAAGTGATAGTCTTTTCTTCAACTTTAATAGGTGCAACTAATTTTACTTCAACGGGAGGATTATATTTAAACCACGTCTCCTTAGGGAGATCAACATGAGTAGCAAAGGATTCACAAAAAGAAGCTACTATCTCAGAGTCCAGTCCATATTTAGTGCTAAATTTACGGAAAACATCGGTATCCATAAAAGATTTAACACAATCAAACGTAGGTGTTATACCTGACTCCTTACCTTCGTCGAGATCCCAATCTTCAGAGTTGCGTTTAATTCTTTCCAATAAATCCCATTTGAATTCAATAGTCTTCATCATAAAAGAACCAATACAAGAAGTATCGAGCATGGTGCGATTGTTGTCAGAAAGCCGAGCATAAAAATTCTGAATAATCATTTCTCTTGAGAGCTCATGATTTGGGCATGAATATAACATTGACTTAAGCCTCCCCCAAGCTTGAGCGATGCTTTCTCCTTCACGAGGCAAAAAATTATATATATAATTACGGTCACGATGAACAAGATGCATAGGATAAAACTTTTGATGAAATTCCAATTTCAATCGTCTGTAGTTCCATGATCCCATATCATCACATAGCCTGTACCATGTCAATGCATCTCCCTTCAAAGGTAAAGGGTAGACCTTCTTCTTGCAAACATCATCGGGCATACCTGCAAGCTTAAATAATCCGCAAACTTCATCCACATAGATTAGGTGCTCATCAGGATGTAATGTTCCGTCTCCTGCAAAAGGATTAGCTAGCAGTTTTTCTATCATACCCGAAGGAATTTCAAAGTAAACATTTTCATTTTCAGTAGGTTTAGTAGGTTGAGGAGCAACTCTTTGCTCTACTGGTCGAGGTGAAGATACCCCGAACAAGCCCCTCAAAGGATTACTTTCCATAGTAACAAGTGACAGTAAATTTCAGCACACTATATAAATTTTTCCTTACCAAATTCCACCTACCAAAGGTGCTTCACTCCCCGGAAACGGCGCCAGAAAAGAGTCTTTATGACCCACAAGTATAGGGGATCTATCGTAGTCCTTTCGATAAGTAAGAGTGTCGAACCCAAAGAGGAGCAGAAGGAAATGATTAGCGGTTTTCAGCAAGGTATTCTCTGCAAGCACTGGAATTATCGGTAACAGATAGTTTTGTGATAAGGTAATTTGTAACGGGTAACAAGTAACAAAAGTAAATAAAGTGCAGCAAGATGGCCCAATCCCTTTTGTAGAGAAAAGCGCTCCCGAGGACACATGGGAATTATCATCAAGCTAGTTTTCATCACGTTCATATGATTCACGTTCGGTACTTTGATAATTTGATATGTGGGTGGACCAGTGCTTGGGTGCTGTCCTTACTTGGACAAGCATCCCACTTATGATTAACCCCTATTGCAAGCATCCGCAACTACAAAAGAAGTATTAAGGTAAACCTAACCATAGCATGAAACATGTGGATCCAAATCAGCCCCTTACGAAGCAACACATAAACTAGGGTTTAAGCTTCTGTCACTCTAGCAACCCATCATCTACTTATTACTTCCCAATGCCTTCCTCTAGGCCCAAACAATGGTGAAGTGTCATGTAGTCGAAGTTCACATAACACCACTAGAGGAGAGACAACATACATCTCATCAAAACATCGAACGAATACCAAATTCACATGACTACTAATAGCAAGACTTCTCCCATATCCTCAGGAACAAACGTAACTACTCACAAAGCATATTCATATTCATAATCAGAGGGGTATTAATATGCATAATGGATCTGAACATATGATCTTCCACCAAATGAACCAACTAGCATCAACTACAAGGAGTAATCAACACTACTAGCAACCTACAGGTACCAATCTCAGACTTAGAGACAAGAATTGGATACAAGAGATGAACTAGGGTTTGAGAGGAGATGGTGCTGGTGAAGATGTTGATGAAGATTGGCCCCCTCCCGATGAGAGGAGCATTGGTGATGATGATGGCGATGATTTCCCCCTCCCGGAGGGAAGTGTCCCCGGCAGAACAGCTCCGCCAGAGCCCTAGATTGGTTCCGCCAAGGTTCCGCCTCGTGGCGGCGGAGTCTCGTCCCGAAAGCTTGCTTATGATTTTTTCTCGGACGAAAGACTTCATATAGCAGAAGATAGGCACCGGAGGGCCACCAGGGGGCCCACGAGGCAGGGGGCGCGCCCAGGGGGGCAGGGCGCGCCCCCACCCTCATGCCGAGGGTGTGGGTCCCCTCTGGTATTTTCTTCGCTCAGTATTTTTTATTATTTCCAAAAATAACTTCCGTGGAGTTTCAGGACTTTTGGAGTTGCGCAGAATAGGTCTCTAATATTTGCTCCTTTTCCAGCCCAGAATTCCAGCTGCCGGCATTCTCCCTCTTTATGTAAACCTAGTAAAATAAGAGAGAATAGGCATAAGTATTGTGACATAATGTGTAATAACATCCCATAATGCAATAAATATCGATATAAAATCATGATGCAAAATGGACGTATCAGGGTACTGCTCAGGCTTCCAATATGTACCATCAGCATTGGGTTTCCTCTGAAAGGCAATACCCTCTTTCTGTAAGTGCATCTAGTGCCCCTTAGTGATTTTGGTGTATTGAAGACTTATAGGTTAAGGGACTAATGTGTTTATGAGTGTACACATGTCTATAAGTCTATGAGGAGTTTGATATTTACTGAGAAAGTCGACCCCTAAAAATGAAGTTCTTCGTCTGAGGACTTTGGATTTCTGAAGACTTTCTGAAGACTTTGAAAGTGAAGAAATCGGTGTAACCCGGAAGACTTGGTATTCATACGAGGAACATGAAGCATGAAGACTTTTGTTTTCATAGTTTCATTTTCTCTTTCTTGAGTCATAGGAAACACCGTACTGTTAAAGGGGGTCGAGGAAATGCTAAGGAGAAATTTCCATGTGATGCTCAACTCAAAATCCTACACCTACCAATCCCTTCGAGTGAAGCCATTGGAAATCTCATACAGTTCAGTCATATTCTTCAGTGACAGAGACGAAGTTCTTCTAGTCTCTGAGGAATTTGTTCTAACTCAGGAGTTAGGAATTCGCTAGTGCGGATTTTTCTACACTATGAGGAACATGATAGCCCTGAGGAATTTGATACTCAAATTTCTGACCGTTGCTGTGCCTTGTGCCAGCTGTCCCAAAATATCTACCCACCTAACGGTCATATCATTGAAGGGCATTTATGTCTTATCATGTCGGGCTGCTCCATAGGCTATAAATAGCCGCCCCCTACAACGACTAGCTGGTTGGCTGCTCCGAGAGAAACTGACACTTGTCATTTGAGAGCATCCCATCCTCCGAGGACTTTGAGCGAAAATCATCGAGTGAGGAAAACCCAAACCCAAACACCTACAAACCCAAAGTGATTGAGCATCACTGAAGAGATTGATCCTGCGTGGATCCGACGCTTGTTACCTTTGAAGACTGTGCTTCTTCCAGACGGTTAGGCGTCATGGTCTAGAGCATCCAAGAGGAAATTGTGGATCGCCGAGTGACCTAGTCTGTGAAGGTTTGGAAGTCACCTGAAGACTTACCACGAGTGATTGGGCGAGGTCTGTGTGACCTTAGCTCAAGGAGAATACGGTGAGGACTGTGTGTCCTCAGGTTTAAATACCTAGCTGCTCCAACCAGACGTACAACTGAGACAACAGTTGGAACTGGTCTACCAAATCATTATCTTCACCAAGCTTACTGGTTCTATTTCCTCAACTCTTTCATTTCCTCATAACTGTGTTGTGCACTTATTCATATATGTGTTTGAAGCTGTTTGTCTTCATCCTGGGTTATCCTGTGTATACGCTTTCTGTACTCTGTGCTTGTCTTCATTTCATCATGATGACCATGCTTGTGTTATGTTATGTTTACTTTTGAGTACTTATTCCGCTGCAAGTAGTTCTTCGCTAAGGAATTTCCTCACCCACAAATTCCTCAATGAAGAATTCATAAAAATCGCCTATTCACCCCCCTCTAGTCGATATAACGCACTTTCAATTGGTATCAGAGCAAGGTACTCCCTTGTTCTGTGTGATTTTGGTTTAACCGCCTGGAGTTTTAGTTATGTCGACCACAGGAATGAAGACCGTGTCATGCCCCATCTTTGACGGTCACGAGTATCCCAAGTGGAAGGCCATGATGAAGAAGCGTCTCATGGCGATGAATAGTGAGCTGTGGACCGTCACTGAGATTGGTCTTACCGATCTGTGTAAGATGGCAGAAGCCGATGACATTCGCAAGTTCACCCTTCTCAACCTCACGGCGAAGGACGTCATCTGCTCCTGTCTGTCTCAAAATCAGTTCAGGAACATCATGCATCTCGATCATGCGAAGCTTATCTGGGACCGTCTCTCTGAGGTCTATGAAGGTCATCGAACCCGTCATGATCCTTGCTTTGAGGACTTCAGGGAATCTCTCAAAGCGATGCCATTCGAACCAGAATCATCATCTTCTACACCATGCCTTATGGCAAAAGATGCGAAGGTAACTGAATGCTATCTATCTGAATCCAGTGATGATGAATATGGCGATGAATTTGGACCCAGCTATGTCAAACTTGCTTCCCTTGCCACTAAACAACAAAGAGCTTTGGAAAAAGTCCAATACATGCTAAATAAGAGCGATGATATATTGGGTGAAGAAATGGATCAGTCGAAAGCTTTGGCTGAGAGTCTTCAGAGACTTCAGTCTAGGTTTGACAACCTTCAAGGTCATCATAACACTCTTATCTGATCATGAGAAGCTTTCTTATGAATTTCTTCAAAGAAAGCAAGATCTTGAGAAGCTAAGAGTGAGTTATGAAGATCTTCAGAAGGAGCGCGATTCATTACTTGCTCAACAAATCAGCGCTTCTCAGGAAGAATTTGTTCCTCCATGTTTGAAATGCATTGAACGTGAATCTGCTAATTCTTCACCTAAATGTTCAAATGCTCCTAATGCTACAAATTCTTCAACTGTCTCTGCTATCACTAATTCCTCATCTGAGGACATTGCCAGTATCACTGATGATGCAGGGCTGAAGGAATTGTACATGACAGGCATGTACAAAAGCCTCAAAGGGCATCAGACTCTTTGTGATGTGCTTAAAAAGCAGATCCTCAACAGGAACCCTAGGAAAGAGGGTATTGCCTTTGAGAGGAAACTCAATGCTGATGGTACATATTGGAAGCCTGAGCAGTACCCCAAAACCTCATGGGTTGCTGCAAAGGGACCTCCAGTAGATCCATCCAATCTATCTGGCTTTACATGTGAATCTCCTCATTCTTCTGATGAGTCATTTGACTCCAACTATAAATTGTTCAAAAATCAGAATGGTGAAGTATTTGCTAGATATGTTGGCACTAACTGCAGGAACGGTTCCCCTATGAAGAAAATCCGAGTTCCCAAAAGATGTCTTGAAAGTCTTCAGGTGAATGTCCTCATGACACCACCTGTGAAGAATAGGAACCCTAGATCAAATTCTTCATATGGATCCAAGTCCTCATACGGACCAACTTCCTCACGTGGATCAAATTCCTCAAAAGGATCAAAGTCCTCATACGATCATCATCGTGCTAACCCCTCTGTTTCGCAGGGAAGAGCTAAGGGCTATGAATATGAGCATTATTCTTCTAACCATTATGTTCATAAGTCCTCGAAAAATTTCTCCGCTTATTCATATGCTTACCCTAACTCCTCTTATGTGAAACGAAGTGGACTAGCTTCTATGCCACCTTTCTCGTATGGAGCTCGCAGAGTGATGAACTCTTTGCCACCCCGTCAGATGTGGGTGGTGAAGAAAAAGAACTAATTTCTTCTGCAGGGTCAGGTCTCCAGACGTGCGTAAACGTCTGAAGAATTTGCTGGAGACCTGAAATTGCCTGAAAGGACGCAGGCTAATCATGAAGAAATCAACCTTCATTTCTCACGTCCTCATATTGCTTTATCTGCTCTATTACTTGATGAAATTGATCTGATGAAATTGATGTCATATTCTTCACCGATGAAGTGTATGAGTTCGTAAGCTGCACTAATTCATCTGCAGGATGATCAACCCAAAGCCACTGAGTGGGTCCTCGATAGTGGATGTACAAATCACATGACTGGTGACAAGAATCTATTGATGGATCTCCCATCGCATCTGAAGCATATCATCTTCGCTGACAAAGGAAAAAGTCAGGTATTGGGCCTAGGTAAGGTTGCGATCTCAAAGGATCGACACATGGACAAAGTCATGCTTGTCGAGTCCTTAGGATACAACCTCATGTCTATCTCAATGCTTTGTGATCTTGATATGGTTGTTGTCTTTGGCAAGTATCGTTGTGTTGTGATCATGGCAGCTGACAATTCCAAAGTCTTCGAAGGCTTTAGGAGAGGAGACTTGTATATTGTTGATTTCTCTACAGGACCACAACCAGCCGTATGCCTACTTGCAAAAGCTTTAGAAGGCTGGCTATGGCATCGACGACTTGGTCATGCAGGCATGAGGAATTTGCACACTCTTGCGAAGAAGAAGCATGACATTGGCATTGAAATGTCAAATTCCTCAAGGATCACTTATGCGGAGCCTGTGAAGCTAGAAAGATGACCAAGGCCAAACATCCAGCGAAGACAATCACGACTACCACTCGACCATTTGAATTGCTTCATATGGATCTCTTTGGTCCTAACCATTATTCTGCAGTTTCAAATGATGCATCTCAATATGGCTTTTTTATTGTTGATGATTACTCTCGTTACACATGGGTACACATTGTCACTTACAAACATGAAGTGCAGGAAGTCTTCAAACGATTTTCTTCGAGGGCTTCAACCAACTTTGGTGTGAAGATCAAGCACATTAGAAGTGACAATGGAACTGAGTTCAAGAACTCTGGTCTTGATGACTATCTTGATGAACTCGGTATTACTCATGAGTTATCTGCTCCTTATACTCCTCAGCAGAATGGCGTCGTGGAGCGCAAGAACAGGACTCTTGCTGAGATGGCTCGCACTATGCTTGATGAATACAAGACGCCTCATCGTTTCTGGATTGAGGCAATTGATACTGCGTGCCACATCATTAACAGAGTATATCTTTACAAATTCTTCAAGAAGACTGCCTATGAACTCCTCACTGACAAGAAACCCAATGTGAGTTATTTCAAAGTCTTCGGCACTAAATGTTGGATTAGAGTTCCTCATCACAACTCTAAATTTGCACCGAAAGCACATGAAGGTTTCATGCTTGGTTACAGAAAGGACTCGCACACCTACAGAGTCTTCAACAACGTTCTTCACAAGGTTGTTGAAACTGTAGATGTGCAGTTCGATGAAACTAATGGCTCGCAAAGAGAGCACCTACCTTCTGTGATAGATGAACCAGCACCTGAAGAAACTATCAAGTTCAAGGCTACTGAGGATGTCATTCCTACCGAAGAATTTGCTGACGAATTCATTCCAGAACGTGAAGAACGTCGAGCTGAGGCACCTGAAGAAAATGTGCTGAAGAAAATGCTGATCAAATTCCTCGACGACAACCAGCTCATCCTCGCGTTGCAAACGAAGTGCAAATTGAGAGAATCATCGATGACATTGAAGCACCAGGTCCTCTCACACGCTCAAGAGCTTCACATTTGTCTAACTTTTGTGGGCACTTTGCGTTTGTCTGTATCACAGAGCCCACTAAGGTAGATGAAGCATTTCTGGAGCCTGAGTGGATTCAAGCTATGCAAGAAGAACTACATCAGTTCGAGCTCGACAACGTCTGGGAATTGGTCAAACGTCCAGATCCTCGCAAGCACAATATCATTGGCACAAAGTGGATCTACCGCAACAAGCAAGATGAAAATGGCCTTGTGGTGAGGAATAAGGCACGGCTTGTAGCTCAAGGCTACACACAGGTTGAAGGAATTGATTTCGATGAAACTTTTGCACCTGTTGCTAGACTTGAGGCTATTCGCATATTACTTGCTTATGCTAACCATCATGATATCACTTTATATCAAATGGATGTGAAAAGTGCATTCCTCAATGGTAAGCTTGAGGAAAAACTATATATGTTGCTCAACCCCCAGGTTTTGAAGATCCAAAGCATCCTGACAAATTCTTTAGACTCAATAAGGCCCTCTATGGCCTCAAGCAGGCCCCTCGGGCGTGGTATGATACTTTGAAGGAATTCCTCATGACGAAAGGCTTCAAACCCGGTTCACTTGACCCTACTCTTTTCACTAAATCTTATGATGGTGAATTGTTTGTGTGCCAAATTTATGTTGACGATATTATCTTTGGCTGTACTGACCAACGTTACACTGACGAATTTGGTTATATGATGAGAGAGGAATATGAAATGTCTATGATGGGGGAATTGAAATTCTTCTTAGGTCTTCAAATTCGTCAACAGCGCAATGGCATATTCATATCTCAGGAGAAGTACCTCAAGGATGTACTGAGGAAATTCGGCATGCAAGATTGCAAAGGGGTCAAAATTCCTATGCCCACAAATGGCCATCTATGCACTGATGAAAATGGTATTGACTTCGATCAAAAGGTATACCGCTCCATGATTGGTTCTTTATTGTACGTATGTGCATCTAGGCCAGATATTATGCTTAGTGTTTGCATGTGTGCCCGATTTCAAGCTACACTGAAGGAATCACACCATAAGGCTGTGAAGCATATTCTTCGATATCTAGCTCACACACCAACACTTGGATTATGGTATCCCAAGGGCTCGACTCTTGATCTCATTGGATATTCAGACTATGACTATGCTGGTGATCGTGTGGACCGCAAGTCAACATCTGGCACATGCCATTTCCTCGTACGATCTTTGGTCTGTTGGTCCTCGAAGAAACAGAACTCCGTGGCACTGTCTACTGCTGAAGCTGAGTACATTGCTGCTGGTTCTTGCTGTGCTCAATTGCTGTGGATGAAGCAAACTCTCAAGGACTATGACATCAACATGAAGAATGTGCCTCTCTACTGTGACAATGAGAGTGCAATCAAGATTGCTCACAACCCAGTTCAGCACTCGAAGACCAAGCACATTCAGATTCGTCATCATTTTCTTTGTGATCATGTGTTGAAGGGCGACATTTCTATTGAGCATGTGAAGACTGAAGAACAGCTAGCCGATATCTTCACAAAGCCCTTGGATGAGAAGAGATTTAGCAAGTTGCGGTGTGAGCTAAATATCTTAGAATCTTCGAATGTTCTTTGAAAAGGACACTCATCCTAACACTTATGCAAAATTGATGACTTAGATGTGCAACACATGAAGAAACTTTTTTCTTCAATCAATGAAGAATAACACTCTAATTGTGAAGAAATTAATGAAGAATTTGATTCTTAGAGCCCTACGACAATTGTACACGGTGTCTGAAATCATCATTCTTATACGGTGGGTCACGCCACCACCAAAAGTTGAAAATCTTCAATTTGAGTTTTTCCTTAGTTTTTGAAATTTCTCAGTTGTTCATATTCTTCAATATATATATATATATATATATATATATATATATATATATATATATATATATATATATATATGAGTTTATGTCCTCTACAGCATTCACTTATTGCTATTTCTTCAAGTTGCTTTTTCTGCTAAGTGAATGTGATCGAACCCTTCCCCCTCTATGCTAAACTCAACCCAATCTATTCACAAATTCTTCATGTGCGTTCTATTTGAAACTCGTTCAAAATCTTCACTGTGTCCTTGTCAGCTGAAAAATTTGCAAACGGAACTTTTAACTTATCTTATCTAAATTTTTGGCTTTGCCGCTCAAACCGTTCCGCATCCCACGAAAACACTTATCTATTCACCCACGATCGCCACCTCTCAGTACGTGGGTGACACATGTCAAGCGAATGAGAAGGGTCAGGGGCACGTTCGTCCAATTTCTTCGGGCGAACAATTTTTCACCGTGGCTATAAATACCCCTCCCCTTCCTCACTTCTCTTTTACTCCGCTCGACCTCACGCCAGCTCGAGCTTCTCAAACCCTAGCACCGCCGCTACTTCATCGTCGCCGGTGAGGAAGAGCTTCACTGCCTCGACCTCGTCGCCGTCGTACTCGCGCCGGCCGCGGATTTCTTCACTCCGCCGCCGCCGTAGCTGTCTTCCTCAGCCGAGTTAGGGCGTGGAAGATCTGAACTGACGAACTTCACATCTACACTTCCCAGTTCGTCGTGTTCTTCGTCCAGGGTAATTAAAAGTTACTTTTACTGCCCTCTTTGATTCAAATGATTACTACAAAATCTTCAAAGGTATTTTTCTTCAAATCTTCACACACTAAACACCTCACATGTCATATGTTCTTGATTCATTTCTCTAAGCTACATTTTTCTTCAAGATTCCTCAATTGTGTGAATTCTCAATCTATACAACTCTGGAACCTAAGACAAAGAACGCTTAGTGAAATTCTTCAAGACTCATCTGGTCAAATTCCTCAAACTTGTTCATTTTACAAAACCTTCTGAGAACGCATATGACCTCTCCAAATTCCTCGCAACTATACTCTGTTCACAGGTACTCATGTCAGCTGCTGAATCACTAGGTTCTCATCAACTTAACTCATTTGCAGCGTTCCTCGAAGAAAAGTTGCATACATCTTCAGAGAATTCGATTGTCCAAATTCCTCAGCTGAAGAAAATGGCTGATGGAAAGAAGACACAGAAGGGAGGAAAGAGGCCTGAAATCAACACTGCTTTCGAGATCCCTGATGACATAGACAAGGATTACTGCACTCCTGATGAGGCCAAGTTTGGCAAAGAGGACAAAAATCGGCGCAAGGTGCGCATACAACGGATAGAGAGGCCATGGGCAAGAGAGTGGAGGGAGTACAGGTATGTTACTCCCAAGTATATGAAGAAATTCGCTCTCAATCCTCCATGCCCAAGACCTCCATTGGCACCTGGCCAAGAAGCAGATCCCACCAGCCTCAAGCGTGGTGAGGATTATCCTGATGAATGGGCCAAGCGCCAGGCCAAATTGGCCAGACAAGCAAGAGAAGCAATGAGAAAATTTAACGAAGACTCTGCTGCTGCTGCTGCCACTGCTGAGGCCTCTGCTATCAAGCCAAAGAAGGCCATGTCAAAGAAGCCTGCTCATAAGCCAAGTGCTTCATCCTCAATGCCCTCACGGCCAAGTTCCTCAGCAATGCCCTCACGGGCAGAATCTTCAAAGCCCTCACGGTCAACTCCTCATGCTGCTCCCGCTCCTCCAAAGTCCTCAGCTCCTCCGCCAAAGTCCTCAGCTGCTCCGTCAAAATCCTCAGCACCTGTGCATCTCGCCATGTGCCAAAGGACCACAGGCATCTCTATTGCCTCAGGAGCTTCTGCTAGTTCCTCAGCTGCACCAAATTCCTCAACTGGCCCCTCTCTGCTGAAGACAAAGGCCACTGCTGGACGAGGCACTCGACCAAGTCCTCACAAGAAGCAGGTCGCCTTCCAAGTGTCGTCCGATGAAGACGAAGCTGATGATGAAGAACTTGCTGAAATCATCAGAGATAGGCAGGTCAAGGCCGCTAGAGCCAAAGGCAGCAATGTGCCATTGCTTCTGGATCCGAAGCTGATCCTAGACTTCATTGATCTATGGCACATGGATCCCAACACGCCTTTGCCGGAGATGAACCTCACTCCTGGTCAACGTCATGTTCTGACTGCCTTCATTGAAGAAGAGAAATGGAAATTTGAACAAGGAAGAAGAGTGAAGAAAGCACAGTACAAGAAACAGCGCTTTCTGAAGCAAAATGTTCTGAAGCTTTCCCCTGAAGAACTCGTTGCCTTGCAAGCTGAGATCAAGCAACTGAGTGATGAATTTGATCGTTACTACGCTGACTGGCTTGGAGCCAAAGTCAAGTTTGTGAACTTGACTGAGAAGTTCACGTCCAAAGTTGCAGCTCCAACGCAACAAGAAAACCCTCAGGCTGAAGCATCTGCTCAGCCGACTGAAGGAAATGCCAGCACTGCTGATGACAATCAGGCTGCTGAAGAAACTCAAAGTACCAGGGCTGATGACTGCGTTCCAGCCGCTGAAGAAATTGCCAGGGCATCCTCTAGTGGTGCGCCTGAAGAAAATGAAGAAGTCAGGGCAACTACATCAGTTGTGCCAGAAGAAATTCAACCAAATTCCTATGCTCCTCCTGCGCCTACCCCAACTCCGATCCTTCCATCAGCATCAGATGTGAAGAAGACCAAGGTTGCAGAGCGTGCAGCAGTGAAGAAAAGGAAGGCATCAACTTCATTAGATTCTTCAGCCCCGAAGAAGATGAAGCCATTGACCAGCTCTTTTGCAAATCCAATTGATGTTGTTCCTATCTCAACCATGCCGTCAAAGGACCTTGTTCCTTTTGATGAAGATTATGTGATTCCAAGTGAATCCAATGAAGATAATCCTTCTGCTGCTTCGTCAGAGCAGTTGGATGAAGAAATTGAAGCGGATGCAATCCCTTCAACATCAATTGTCTCCTCGCCTATGCCTCAGTTCACTGCTGAAGAGGCCGGCATTGAAGAATTGGAAGAAGAAGAAGATGTGGACATTGGGTGTACAACACCAGTACTGAATGATGACTTTTGGGAAAGTCAGCACCCCAACTCTCCTCTGTTCACACCACTGCAACAAATTCCTTACTGAATGATGTGGACATTGGGCGATTTTTATGAATTCTTCACTGAGGAATTTGCGGGTGAGGAAATTCCTTAGCGAAGAACTACTTGTAGCAGAATAAGTACTCAGAAGTAAACATAACAGAACACAAGCATGGTCATCATGTTGAAATGAAGACAGACACAGAGTACAGAAAGCGTAAACACAGGATAACACAGGATGAAGACAAACATACTGAAGAAATTGAACTGAGGAAATTGAGAAAGTCTTCAGTCAAAGTCTTCAAACAGATATGAACAAGCACACAACTACTGTAATGAGGAAATGAAAGAGTTGAGGAAATAGAACCAGTAAGCTTGGTGAAGACAATGATTTGGTAGACCAGTTCCAACTGCTGTCTCAGTTGTACATCTGGTTGGAGCGGCTAGGTATTTAAACCTGAGGACACACGGTCCCGGACACACAGTCCTCACCGTATTCTCCTTGAGCTAAGGTCACACAGACCTCGCCCAATCACTCGTGGTAAGTCTTCAGGTGACTTCCGAACCTTCACAAACTCGGTCACTCGGCGATCCACAATTTCCTCTTGGATGCTCTAGACCATGTCGCCTAACCGTCTGGAAGAAGCACAGTCTTCAAAGGTAACAAGCGTCGGATCCATGCAGGATCAATCTCTTCAGTGATGCTCAATCAATTTGGGTTTGTAGGTGTTTGGGTTTGGGTTTTCCTCACTCGATGATTTTCGCTCAAAGTCCTCGGAGGATGGGATGCTCTCAAATGACAAGTGTCAGTTTCTCTCGGAGCAGCCAACCAGCTAGTGGTTGTAGGGGCGGCTATTTATAGCCTAGGGAGCAGCCCGACATGATAAGACATAAATGCCCTTCAATGATATGACCGTTAGGTGGGTAGATATTTTGGGACAGCTGGCGCGTAGCACAACAACGCTCGGATATTTGAGGCTCAAATTCCTCAGGGCTATCATGTTCCTCACTGTGTAGGCAATCCACACTGGCGAATTCCTAACTCCCCAGTCAGAACAAATTCCTCAGCGACCAGAAGAACTTCGTCTCTGTCACTGAAGAAATTGACTGAACTGTATGAGATTTCTAATGGCTTCACTCGAAGGGATTGGTAGGTGTAGGATTTTGAGTTGAGCATCACATGGAAATTTTTCCTTAGTATTTCCTTGACCCCCTTTAACAGTACGGTGTTTCCTATGACTCAAGAGAGAGAAAATGAAACTACGAAAACAAAAGTCTTCACGCTTCATGTTCCTCGTATGAATACCAAGTCTTCAGGGTTACACCAATTTCTTCACTTTCAAAGTCTTCAGAAAGTCTTCAGAAATCCAAAGTCTTCAGACGAAGAACTTCATTTCTAGGGGTCGACTTTCTCTGTAAATATCAAACTCCTCATAGACTTATAGACCTGTGTACATTCATAAACACATTAGTCCCTTAACCTATAAGTCTTCAATACACCAAAATCACTAAGGGGCACTAGATGCACTTACACAACTCGAAACAGAGACTATGGATTAAGCGAAGATTGGCAAAGGATGAGGTGACGATGCGCGTGGGAAATGGTTCCAAAGTCGATGTGATCGCGGTCGGCACGCTACCTCTATATCTACCTTCGGGATTAGTATTAGACCTGAATAATTGTTATTTGGTGCCAGCGTTAAGCATGAACATTATATCTGGATCTTGTTTGATGCGAGACGGTTATTCATTTAAATCAGAGAATAATGGTTGTTCTATTTATATGAGTAATATCTTTTATGGTCATGCACCCTTGAAGAGTGGTCTATTCTTTTTGAATCTCGATAGTGGAGATACACATATTCATAATATTGAAGCTAAAAGATGTAGAGTTGATAATGATAGTGCAGCTTATTTGTGGCACTGCCGTTTGGGTCATATTGGTGTAAAGCGCATGAAGAAACTCCATTCTGATAGACTTTTGGAATCACTTGATTATGAATCACTTGGTACTTGCGAACCATGCCTCATGGGCAAGATGACTAAAACGCCGTTCTCTGGAAGAATGGAGCGGGCAATAGATTTGTTGGAGATCATACATACTGATGTATGTGGTCCGATGAATGTTGAGGCTCGCGGCGGATATCGTTATTTTCTCACCTTCATAGATGATTTGAGCAGATATGGGTATATCTACTTGATGAAACATAAGTCTGAAACATTTGAAAAGTTCAAAGAATTTCAGAGTGAAGTAGAAAATCATCGTAACAAGAAAATAAAGTTTCTACGATCTGATCGTGGAGGAGAATATTTGAGTTGCGAGTTTAGTCTTCATTTGAAACAATGCGGAATAGTTTCGCAACTCACGCCACCTGGAACACCACAGCGTAATGGTGTGTCCGAACGTCGTAATCGTACTTTACTAGATATGGTGCAATCTATGATGTCTCTTACAGATTTACCGCTATCGTTTTGGGGTTATGCTTTAGAGACGGCTGCATTCACGTTAAATAGGGCACCATCTAAATCCGTTGAGACGACTCCTTATGAACTGTGGTTTGGCAAGAAACCAAAGTTGTCGTTTCTTAAAGTTTGGGGCTGCGATGCTTATGTGAAAAAGCTTCAACCTGATAAGCTCGAACCCAAATCGGAGAAATGTGTCTTCATAGGATACCCAAAAGAGACAGTTGGGTACACCTTCTATCACAGATCCAAAGGCAAGACTTTTGTTGCTAAGAATGGATCCTTTCTAGAGAAGGAGTTTCTCTCGAAAGAAGTGAGTGGGAGGAAAGTAGAACTTGATGAGGTAACTGTACCTGCTCCCTTATTGGAAAGTAGTTCATCACAGAAACCGGTTCCTGTGACATCTACACCAATTAGTGAGGAAGCTAATGATGATGAAAGTAGTTCATCACAGAAACCGGTTCCTGTGACATCTACACCAATTAGTGAGGAAGCTAATGATGATGATCATGAAACTTCAGATCAAGTTACTACCGAACCTCGTAGGTCAACCAGAGTAAGATCCACACCAGAGTGGTACGGTAATCCTGTTCTGGAGGTCATGTTACTAGACCATGACGAACCTACGAACTATGAGGAAGCGATGATGAGCCCAGATTCCGCAAAATGGCTTGAGGCCATGAAATCCGAGATGGGATCCATGTATGAGAACAAAGTGTGGACTTTGGTTGACTTGCCCGATGATCGGCAAGCCATCGAGAATAAATGGATCTTCAAGAAGAAGACAGACGCTGATGGTAATGTTACTGTCTACAAAGCTCGACTTGTCGCGAAAGGTTTTTCGACAAGTTCAAGGAGTTGACTATGATGAGACTTTCTCACCCGTAGCGATGCTTAAGTCTGTCCGAATCATGTTAGCTATTGCCGCATTTTATGATTATGAAATTTGGCAAATGGATGTAAAGACTGCATTCCTGAATGGATTTCTGGAAGAAGAGTTGTATATGATGCAACCTGAAGGTTTTATCGATCCAAGGGGTGCTAACAAAGTGTGCAAGCTCCAGCGATCCATTTATGGACTGGTGCAAGCCTCTCGGAGTTGGAATAAACGTTTTGATAGTGTGATCAAAGCATATGGTTTTATACAGACTTTTGGAGAAGCCTGTATTTACAAGAAAGTGAGTGGGAGCTCTGTAGCATTTCTAATATTATATGTGGATGACATATTGTTGATTGGAAATGATATAGAATTTCTGGATAGCATAAAAGGATACTTGAATAAGATTTTCTCAATAAAAGACCTCGGTGAAGCTGCTTACATATTGGGCATCAAGATCTATAGAGATAGATCAAGACGCTTAATTGGACTTTCACAAAGCACATACCTTGACAAAGTTTTGAAAAAGTTCAAAATGGATCAGGCAAAGAAAGGGTTCTTGCCTATGTTACAAGGTGTGAAGTTGAGTAAGACTCAATGCCCGACCACTACAAAAGATAGAAAGAAAATGAAAGATGTTCCCTATGCTTCAGCCATAGGCTCTATCATGTATGCAATGCTGTGTACCAGACCTGATGTGTGCCTTGCTATTAGTTTAGCAGGGAGGTACCAAAGTAATTCAGGAGTGGATCACTGGACAGCAGTCAAGAACATCCTGAAATACCTGAAAAGGACTAAGGATATGTTTCTCGTTTATGGAGGTGACAAAGAGCTCGTCGTAAATGGTTACGTCGATGAAAGCTTTGACACTGATCCGGACGATTCTAAATCGCAAACCGGATACTTGTTTATATTGAATGGTGGAGCTGTCAGTTGGAGCAATTCTAAACAAAGCGTCGTGGCGGGATCTACGTGTGAAGCGGAATACATAGCTGCTTCGGAAGCAGCAAATGAAGGAGTCTGGATGAAGGAGTTCATATCCGATCTAGGTGTCATACCTAGTGCATCGGGTCCAATGAAAATCTTTTGTGACAATACTGGTGCAATTGCCTTGGCAAAGGAATCCAGATTTCACAAAAGAACCAAGCACATCAAGAGACGTTTCAATTCCATCCGCGATCAAGTCCAAGGTGGGGACATAGAGATTTGCAAGATACATACGGATCTGAATGTTGCAGACCCTTTGACTAAGCCTCTATCACGAGCAAAACATGATCAACACCAAGACTCCATGGGTGTTAGAATCGTTACTATGTAATCTAGATTATTGACTCTAGTGCAAGTGGGAGACTGAAGGAAATATGCCCTAGAGGCAATAATAAAGTTATTATTTATTTCCTTATATCATGATCAATGTTTATTATTCATGCTAGAATTGTATTAACCGGAAACATGATACATGTGTGAATACATAGGCAAACAGAGTGTCACTAGTATGCCTCTACTTGACTAGCTCGTTGATCAAATATGATTATGTTTCCTAACCATAGACATGAGTTGTCATTTGATAAACGGGATCACATCGGAGAATGATGTGATTGACTTGACCCATTCCGTTAGCTTAGCACTTGATCGTTTAGTATGTTGCTATTGCTTTCTTCATGACTTATACATGTTCCTATGACTATGAGATTATGCAACTCCCGAATACCGGAGGAACACTTTGTCTACTACCAAACGTCACAACGTAACTGGGTGATTATAAAGGTGCTCTATAGGTGTCTCCAAAGGTAATTGTTGAGTTGGCATATATCGAGATTAGGATTTGTCACTTCGATTGTCGGAGAGGTATCTCTGGGCCCACTCGGTAATGCACATCACTATAAGCCTTGCAAGCATTGCAACTAATGAGTTAGTTGCGGGATGATGTATTACAAAATGAGTAAAGAGACTTGCCGGTAACGAGATTGAACTAGGTATTGAGATACCGACGATCGAATCTCGGGCAAGTAACATACCGATGACAAAGAACAACGTATGTTGTTATGCGGTTCGACCGATAAAGATCTTCGTAGAATATGTGGGAGCCAATATGAGCATCCAGGTTCCGCTATTGGTTATTGACCAGAGACGTGTCTCGGTCATGTCTACATCGTTCTCGAACCCGTAGGGTCCGCACGCTTAAAGTTCGGTGACGATCGGTATTATGAGTTTTTGTGTTTTGATGTACCGAAGGTAGTTCGGAGTCCCGGATATGATCACGGACATGACGAGGAGTCTCAAAATGGTCGAGACATAAAGATCGATATGTTGGACGACTATATTCGGACACCGGAAGTGTTCCGGGTGGTTTCGGAGAAAATCGGAGTGCCGGAGGGTTACCGGAACCCCCCGGGAGAAATAGTGGGCCTTATGGGCCTTAGTGGAGAGAGAGAGGGCTGGCCTAGGGCAGGCCGCGCGCCCCTCCCCCTCTGGTCCGAGTTGGACTAGGAGAAGGGGGGCGGCGCCCCCCTTTCCTTCTCCCTCTCCCCTTCCTTTCCCCTTCCTAGTAGGAGTAGGAAAGAGGGGAGTCCTACTCCTACTAGGAGGAGGAGGACTCCTCCTGGCGCGCCCCATAGGGCCGCCCGGCCTCCCCCCTTGCACCTTTATATACGAGGGTAGGGGGGCACCTCTATACACACAAGTTGATCTGTTGATCTCTCCCAGCCGTGTGCGGTGCCCCCCTCCACCATAATCCACCTCGATCATATCGTAGCGGTGCTTAGGCGAAGCCCTGCGTCGGTAGCATCATCATCACCGTCATCACGCCATCATGCTGACAAAACTCTCCGGCGAAGCTTTGCTGGATCGGAGCTCGCGGGACGTCATCGAGTTGAACGTGTGCTGAACTCGGAGGTGTCATGCGTTCGGTACTTGGATCGGTCGGATCATGAAGACGTACGACTACATCAACCGCGTTGTGCTAACGCTTCCGCTTTCGGTCTACGAGGGTACGTGGACACATTCTCCCCTCTCGTTGCTATGCATCACCATGATCCTGTGTGTGCGTAGGAAATTTTTTGAAATTACTACGTTCCCCAACAAATATGTGTCTCCATGAAAAGCAAATCTGCGCTTCTTGGAAGCAGAATTTCTTCTGCAAAAAAATTCATGTAGTTTTCCTCTATGCCTCCACGAGAAGCAAATCTGTGCTTCTCGGGAAAGAGAAAAAAAAATTCTCTTTCCGTACTTCTCGTGGACGCAATCCATGTCTCCACGAAAAGCAAATATGCGCTTCTTGGAAGCACAATTTTTTTCGCGCAAAAACGTTTTCACATTTTTTTCTCCAACACCCTAGGGAAAACCAGGCGTAAACAAAAAAGCCAAAAAAACATCTCAAACCCGAAACACATGTATAGAAAAATAAAACACGAAATCCAGATGGAGGCCCAGCATGCGACACGTGGTGGTGGCTGGACACACCACTTTGTGCGCTCTCAGCCCACAAAATTGACCCTTGCCGGGCACCCACAAGGGATACCCTTGACTAGTTGCTCTCTTCTTTTTCGGTAAACTGATCTTCGGGCATACCTCGCTTATTGTGACATGGAGCAACCGCTCACCTCAGGCGCCCCTAAATGGCCCGCCCAGCGCAGGAGAAGCTCTAACTCTGTAGCACACATTTTTTTTCTTTTTCCGTTGCTTTTACTTGTACTTTCAAAATTTAAAACATTTTACTTAATTAAAAAAACATTATCCGTTCAAAAAATTAAGCGGTGTTAAAAAATGTTTGTGCAACTTCCAAGAAACGTTGATAGCAATTCTGAAAATGTTTGTGGCATTTCAAAAAATGTTCATAACATAAGAAAAATGTTTATAGTGTAGAAAAATGTTTGTGTAATTCAAACAAATGCTGTGCATTAAAAAATGTACGTGACATTTAAAAATGTCATGTGTTACAAAACAATGTTCATGACATTTAAAAAAAGTTATACAATGTAAAAAATGCTTCGTACTATTCAAAATAATGTATATGACATTTTAGAAAATGATTACACGATTAACAGATATGTTTATGACATTTTAAAGAAATTATACAATGTAAAAAAATGTTAGGGGACATGCATATTTGGTTGGTTTAAAAGCTGGAGAAGTTGGGTACCCCAGCTACGAAAATTGAACTAGCAAAAGCTACAGATTGTGAAGAAGTTGTTTCTCAACCCAACCCTTTGGTTCAGATTCTAGCATTTTTACCCAGAAGTTGGAACTAAAGTCCATCCAAACACAGCCCGAGGCTGAGCTGGGCAAAAGTTGTGGTGCTGGAGCCAGAAACCAGGACCATCAGAAAAAAACACCAATCGATATCGGAGCATTATTTCAGATTAATTCTAGGCGGTTTACTTAATTTGTTGGGTCAAGTACAGGCAGAGTTACCTAATGTGTAGATACAGTATCACACTGCAACGTTCAGCAACGACCTCACTCTATAGGAACAAAAAGCACACAATGAGGAGTTGTCTCTTCAGTCTTCACTCCTTCATATGGCACTCCTCATCTGCACTACACTGCAAATCCATCCCAACTGCACAAGGACAAGCAAAATACACAAAAGTTTTAGGATTCTCCATTCTATCACTATTGGCTTGCTGCAGATCAAAGACAATGACAGCAAGGGGTCATTTTTTTGACAAAGGGTGAAATGAAGCATCAAGGCCTCAAGGGATACAAACACAATGACCACACACCCGGCCCCTGCATAACTAGGATGCACACAACCAACACCAACTCACACACATAAAGAATCACGCAGGCAAATAGCAGTCATACAAGACCGAAGCTATGCCTAGGCGGAGGAAAAGAAAACTAAAAAGTCCCTAAATGCACCCACAAATGCCCTGGTGGTGGGAGCACAAAGACAGATGAAATGTCTGAAACGGAACAGGGGGTCCCTGGATGTAGCGAATGAATAAGCACGGACTGATGGCGACATAATGCAGCTGCACAGGTAGTAGTAGTAGATGGCATATAAACACAGGACTGACTGGAAGTTTGCCTATTGCTGAAGAGAAGTGAGGCCATTCAGTCCATCATGCGGCGCTGTCAGAGCGTCCTTAGCTTGCCCAGTTTTCTCAGGTTTGAAAGCCATGCCACAAAACCTTTTTGCAATCTGAAATCGCCAATTCCTCATGGGACGCCGCAAGCCGACTACCAGAACGGTAGATGCTTAATATCTCCACTGAATCACCAGCTAACAGTTCGAGTAGCTACTAATAAGACCTCCATGAGTTGCATCTGCAGAGTTGACAGCTTAACACAAGGCAATTGTACAAATTACTATAATTGCATTGGATTGGAAGTTTACCTCTGCTAATTACAGTGACCGATGAGATAAGGTCAACGTGTTGGGAATGGCCCAAATGTGAACTCCGGAGAACAAATGTGACAAATGGAGTCCATGTGACCCAGCCCAAAAATCTCAAAGTCAGCAAAGGTGAAGATGGATTTTTCATCTAGGATCCTAACTCGAACATGCAGAAGAACATGCTGCACTCGAGAAATCCAGGTTAGCAGTGGAAAGAGGTAATGGAAGAGGGGTGGGGCACAGGCGGGCATACGCACCTGAGTGGCTGAATCAGAGTTAAGTTAGAGTGAGCCATCAGCACACGAAGGGAGGAGCCTCTTCAGAAACTTCTTCATGCTCGATTCGGTTTCTTCGTGCTGGGGTTCTGGTGATGGAATGCATTTACCCGGGATAGAGGAGACCAAGTGGAAATACTCCCCGCCTTCTCTGCAGCGTCTTTGCAACTCTGGGCAGCCCATTATTATGAAGGATTTGATGGCTGGGAGCCACTGAACGGGAACCTGCTGGAATTCCTCCACCCCATGAATTTGCAATCGCTCGAGGGAAGTGAAGCCATTCATCACACCAGGTAATTCTGTAAGGCCACAACAGCGATCCACATAGAGAACCCTCAGCTTGGCTAGATCTCCAAGGTTTGAAGGCAGCGCCACCAGGTTCTTGCACTGGGTAATCTGCAATTCCTCCAGGGATGCAGGCAACTTGGGAATCTCTAATAAAGTGCGACAATTGCGAATATCCAACTTCTCCAGATGAGACAGTGGCAAAGTCTCGTCAGACGATGAACCCCTCCCCTCCAGGTTGGCACAAGACCAAATATGCAGAGAGCGGAGGCGTTGCAAGCTCTGGAGCTCCTCTGTTGGCCAGCGGGCAAGATCATCGCACTGATTAAGCCACAATTCTTCCACAAAAGAAAAGCATTCCCAAAGGCCAAGTTGCGATTTTGAGAATCCTGGTGTTGTTAAGAAGCAGTTGGGACCATGAAGCTTCAAAAACCGAAGGGTTTCCGCATGTCTCCGGGTTTGCTGGTCCTCTAGAGGGACCATCATCATGTTCACGAGTGAGAGAACAGTTAAACTGACAAGAGATGGCCAAGAGCCCAAAGGCATATTTGTACACATGATACCTTTTCCATCACATTGGAGGTCACACAATGATTTTAGATGTGCAAGCGAACTCACTGGAAGACTGCAGCAGTTTTCTATGTTCAGATCTTTCAAGACGGGGCTCTCAGGAACACTCGCAAGTTTCGGGCAATCCTTCATTTTTAACACCATGAGCATTGGGAACATTACCAACCTATTCGGCTCTGTTACACTATTCTCAACCCATATCGCCAAGTTGGGTAACTTATCTAAAGTCATTTCCGTCAACTTCGGGAAAATCCGTACAGGGGTGCTGTATCCTCCACCTTCCATGTCAAGACTATTACATAATGTGGTCAGGTTACACATGTTGTATAACAACAAATACTCAAGAGAGTCTGATAGCCATACTATGGGTATATTCTTGCAGTTTGGGCAGTTGGACATATCAAGCTTTCTCAGGCACCGGAACATCTCAGGCTCTCTCATCCATTGGGATATTTCTAGGCCACCATATCCATGTACCCCCAAAACGTGGAGCTTACTGTGAGGTATAAGAGCCTCCAACACTTGTTCATCATTACAAGCCTCATCTTCAGGCATGTCATATTTCCCGCACCCCCAATGCATCAACAGTTCAGTTATATTCTGCTTCTGGTGGAGATTGGCTTCTTGAGCATTATTTTCATTCTTTACTTTTCTCAAATTGTAAAGTTCTAACCTATTTGAAAGGTGCCTCAGATCTTTGAGCTCCTCGATTCCACAACCAACTTCAATATCCACAACAAAATTTGTTAGGGTATGAAGGTTGTGCAGTAGTCCAATATTTGGAGGCATCCGTTCCAAACTATCACATCCAAAAAGATAAAGGTGGATAAGCTTCCGCATAGTACTCATGCCTTCTGGTAACTGTTGTAGAAGGCTGCAACCATTAAGTCTCAAAGATTGCAGGTTATACAACGAACATATTGAATTTGGCATTCTAATAATGCCAGACATAGAAAGGTCCAAATACCGCAAATGTTTTCCATTTATGACCCGATTATGGATAATAGAAGGATCCCCGCAACACAAGACTCTTAACGATTCCAGTCCTGACTCCTTCAAATTCTTGGGTAGTATTAAAGGCTTAAAGACAGTGCGGAGAGAGACGGTGTCTTTGAACACACTACTAACATGCTCCTCTTCAGACCATGCATATACAGTTGTCATGTGACGAACATCTTTTATCATTGCCTTTTGCTGAATCAGCTCTTCTATAGTTGCATATTCATCTGTGACATCTTTCACTAGGTCATGCATTAAATCATGCATTTTACATCCAATTTCCTCATATCTTGTGCCAACGGAATAAAGTTTCTTTGTCTTCACATCTTGGAGGAAGGATCTCCAAACCAGATCACGAAAAATGGATTCTCCCTTCTGTGTCAAATCCATTGTGCCCTCTTCTTGAATAAAACCATTTGCTATCCATAGCTGGATCAATGTGTCCTTTTCCATCTCAAAGTCCTTGGGAAAGAGAGCACAGAAGGCAAAACATTGCTTCATTTCGGCTGTCAAGTGTCGGTAGCTCAATTTTAGTATGGGTAGGATCTCATCTTTGCCTCTTATATTATCCCCAATACTGCTTTTTTCTATGGCCTCCCATTCCTGCACTAGTTGTTTGGAACTCATCAAACCACCCATTGTCTTCAGAGCAAGAGGAAGCCCCCTGCATTTCTTAACAATATGCTTGCCAATGGCGACCAACTCTGCTCGCTCCTCTACACCATTACTAAAAGATTTCTTCGAGAACAGTTCCCATGAATCATCTTCGCTTAGACATGCTAGCTTATGAGGTCCTAGCGTGCCCATTATGGACGCCACTTGCTGGTTTCGACATGTGACAACTACAACACTTCCTGTCCCACCAACAGAACAGAGCAGTGGCTTCAGATCGTCTTCCCACTTCCTCTCCTCTTCATTCCATACGTCATCAAGAACAAGGAGATACCTTTTCTGCCCAATGACTTCCTGAAGTCGCCCCCGCAACATCTCGATGGTGTCTGGCAAGTTGCATGTTACCTTGGCTTCAAAGTTTTCAGAGACACAGTGCCACATGCTCAAATGAAAATGTTGCTGGACCCTGTGGTCGTTGTACACCATCTTGGCAAGAGTCGTCTTGCCCAAACCTCCCATCCCAAAGATTGGCAGCACCTGCAACTTCTGATTATCTTGCTGGTCGAGCAAAAGTTTCACCACCACCTCCTTGTCATCATCCCTTCCAAAGATCTCCGCATATTCATCCAGTGCTGAGTGTGTCTGCCGACAAGGAACCTGCGGCGGCTCCACACTGTTCAGGAGGCCAAAAGTGTTCATCTCTGTGACAAGTTCATTGATCTTCTCGAGGATGTTTCTCAGCTTCCTACTCATAGTAAGACGGAAGAGTAGCGGGCTGTGTGACGTGAAGTGGCTGAGTACCTTGTGTGTCCTGGACACGCCGGTATGGGCTTGGCAGCGCAGCGCCTCATACTGGAAGGTGTCGAGGACGTCGTCAGCCTCATAGGCGACGGTCCTGAAGTCCTTCATCCACCTCTTGACGTACTGGTTGTTTTCGCTCTTCACCTCGGCGTCGGTCAGCTTGCACTGGACGGCCAGCAGCTGGCGCTCCAATTTGCAGCGGTCATCGTCAACACCACACATGCGGGTCACGGTCTGGACGAGGATGCTCGCGGCCTTGCTGGCCACGCCTCGTACCACAGGAAGAAGCAATGATTCTGCCATAGTACTGTTAACCGAGTCTCAATGGTGACCAAGAAGAGATCGATGTACTCCAGTGCAGATTAGGTGAAGACTAGTTGGGCAGGCAATAATGCAGAAAGAGCTAAAGATTAGGTGAACATGGGTCCATCGGGGAAGATGAGGTTAGGATTAGTATACTTTGATAGTTTTTTTATGTCAAGTGCTCAACTCCTCCAAAAAAAAGAGTGAGAAGAAAAATATCAAGTGCCCACAAAACCATTTATTTGTAAGAGTCTAATCTTAACTCCATCTTGACTTTGTGCAACGCTGTAGTGGCTAAGTGAGCTGTCATGAGCAATGAAGAGTTAAACTATATTCTGCCAACTGATAACTTCCCAGTGAAATTTAAACTTTTCACTCAATTAATGATTAATTCACAATACATTTTCTCAACCCACGAACTGAACTTTGTTGATTTCGCTAATGAAATCTGGAGCGATGGGTTATTTTATCGGAATAAGAAACCACTGATGAACTAGCAGACATGATTGATTACTTCACCGTAAATTTTAGATTCCTAGAGAATGAACTAAGTGTAGTTACAGAGTAGAAGAGGAGGGTATTTGAGCTGACCACCTTGCGTGCCAACGGTGCCTGTTGGGGGGCAGCAAGGGTTATACAGTATACACGAGCCTCGATGAATTCGCGTGGGCATAAAAACAAAATCAGAAGCTCTCATCCTGTGAAAGAATGGACCTGCAAGAATTTGCAACTGGCACGGAAAGAATTGAGATATATGGCGAGCGCTCTGGGTTCCATGATGACACCCGTTCAGGTTCAGGCATTTCCACAAGCGCCTTGCGTGCACCGCTACAGGAGTGGGGAGGAGAAGCAAACCTGAGGGTGGGGGGAGTTTGGGGTCGCATGCCGTGTTTGGCGAGCCAGCCGTGTCGCGCTGCACGCACGGCGAGACGGCATGCCGGCGTGAGCGTGGCCTTGGCCGTGGCGGGCCGAGCTGTTACGCGCCAGCATGTATCCCTCGCTCTCGCTCGGTCCGGCACCAGCATCAGCATGACCGTCGCCGTCGCCGTCGCCGCCCGTGTCCACGCGAAGCTATTCGCCTGCTGGGCGGCGCTGGCTGACATGGACGATTTGTCAGCATGGAACACCTGAGCTTTTTGAACTTGAATAGCGTGCGAGCGAGGTGTGCTCTGAAGAGATTCCCATGATTAGTGCCTACTGCTTTGTCTGCCCCCGTGCCCTCTGTGTGCGCCCATTGGCTGCCTCTGTATCGCTAGCATCCGTTCTTTGTTTGTGCGTCCCTTGGCTGCCCTTTGCCTGTCACCTGAACCTGGCTCTTAGTAGGTGTTGGCCTCAACAATGTACCCCAGTTGTTTTCCATGGTTTCCATGAATGATCAGCTGTCTCTCTTGAACTGGAATGTTAGGGGACTGAACGATTCCGCGCGGCGCGCGTCAGTCCGCGCGTTCATTGATCAGTCTGCAAGTTCAATTATCTGCTTGCAGGAATCTAAGCTTGCAGCCTGTTCGGCGGCGGACCGGCTAGAGATCCTGGGGCCGAGGTTCGATATGCATGCTGCCCTTAATGCTAACGGCACCAGAGGAGGGATCCTTCTAGGTTGGAGGTCTGATCGCTTCACGGCAACCATGATCGAGACACGCGAGTTCTCCATCACGGCTTGCTTCTTGCCCGTGGATGGAGGGGATCTGTGGTCTTTGACTACTGTCTATGGGCCGCATGATGAACCTAGGAAGCAGGCATTCCTTGTTGAACTTGCGCTGATTCATAATGCAGTCCTCGGCCCCTGGCTGCTAATAGGCGACTTCAACCTGATCAAAGACCCGCAAGACAAAAACAATAATCGCATCTGCCGGCGTTGGATGAATCGTTTCCGCCGCACCCTTAATAGATCAAGCCTGCACGAAATCCCCCTAGTTGGTCGCAAGTACACATGGAGTAATGAGCAGCAAGTGCCCACCCTTGTTCGTCTAGATCGTGCCTTCTGTAACGTTGAGTGGGAGCTGCTCTTCTCGGCCACCAAACTCCTGCCGCTTGCCTCTGCCATCTCCGACCACTGTCCGCTGATGTTGGTAAATGAGGGCATCATTGCTACCAACCGCCGATTCCGCTACGAGAGCTATTGGCAGTTCATCGCGGGTTTTCACGAGGTAGTGCAGCTGGCCTGGGCGGAAGGAACTGGTGGTAGATGCCCGATTTCACGCCTGAACATGAAGCTTTGGCGCACTAGCAAAGCGCTGAGAAACTGGAGCAGAACGCACATCGGAGATCTGCAAAAACAGCTGGCCATTGCTAATGAGTTAATTCTCCAGCTTGAGGTTGCGCAAGAGTCGCGCCAGCTAACGATTGCTGAACAGGACCTGCGGCGTACGCTTAAATCCAGAACGATGGGCTTGGCGGTCTTGCTTAAGATCAAGCGCCGTCAACGGAGCCGTGTGCTTTGGCTCAAGGCTGGAGACGCCAATACAAAGTTCTTCCAGCGGAAGGCGAACGCTCGGCATAAGCGGAATATTATCCACATCCTCCATGGCCCAGGAGGCGTGGTATCCTCTGCGGATGGGATGTTACAGCTAGCCCACGGCTATTTCATTGATGTCTTTGGGACGGCCCAAACGACCACGACCACGTTCAACTGGGACGAGCTGGACCTTGATCAGGTTGATATGCATGACATACAAGGGGAATTCACCCTCCAAGAGGTCAAAGCTGCAATTAATGACACACCTGCGGATAAGGCGCCCGGCCCGGATGGCTTTTCGGGAGGTTTCTTCAGGACATGCTGGGAGATAATTAAGCTTGACCTGCTCGCGGCGCTCAATCAACACTATCACATGGACAGCACCGGTCTGGCTAGGATCAACAAAGCTCTGCTTGTCCTTTTGCCTAAGAAATTAGGTGCAGATAGATTGCAGGACTTCCGGCCGATCTCTCTCGTACACAGCCTGATTAAAATATTCACTAAGATTTTAGCCAGAAGACTTGCGCCGAAATTGAGTCAGCTTGTTGACCCTTGCCAGGCTGCTTTCATCAAGCATCACAGCATCCAGGAAAATTTTTTATATGTCCAGAACACTGCAAGGTTCTTCCACAAAAGCAAGAAGGCGGCCGTCTTGCTAAAGCTTGATATCGCTAAAGCATTTGACTCTGTGTCTTGGACCTATCTGTTGGATATGCTCAGAGCAAGGGGATTTAGCGTCAGATGGAGGGAGTGGATTGCCATGCTCCTTCGAACCTCTTCATCACGTGTCTTGATCAACGGAGCCTTATCAGACTCAATTTCCCATCGGCAAGGGCTGCGGCAGGGTGACCCCATTTCGCCATTCCTCTTTGTACTTGCCATGGACCCCCTGCAGCGAATCATGAGCCTAGCCACTGAACGAGGTCTCCTGTCGAAGCTCCCCGGGTGCCGTTTGGTGATGCGCTGCTCGTTCTACGCGGACGATGTTGTCCTGTTTCTGAAGCCGTCGGCGTCCGACGCCAACATGATAAAGCTGCTGCTCACGTTCTTCGAGAGTGTCACTGGCCTCCACACGAACATATCCAAGATCTCGGCCATGCCCATTCGATGTGGAAATCTAGACCTACAGCAGCTACTGCAGCCGCTTGGGGTGGTGGTGAAGCACTTTCCGTGCACTTACCTTGGCATGCCGCTCTCCTTACGAGCTCTCAAGAAAGTGGACCTTGAGCCTTGGCTACTGAAGTTTGGTGACAAAACTGCTTGCTGGAAGGGCAGCATGATGGCCAAGAGTGGAAGGCTAGTGCTGCTTAAATCAACACTGATCTCCCTTGCTATCTACTTGATGACTGTGCACAAGCTGCCCGTGTGGATTCGGAAGCAAGTCGTCTGGCTTTGCACGGCGTGGTTATGGAGTGGGGAGACGTCGTGCAATGGAGGAAAATGCAGAGTCAGTTGGGCACTACTGGCACGGCCGAAGCACCTTGGGGGCCTGGGTGTCTTTGATCTACAGAAATTCGGGCGAGCGCTCCGCCTTCGATGGCTTTGGATGTCCTGGCAACAACCGGAGAGGCCTTGGGTTGGTCTGGACTTGCCTTGTGACAAATCTGACAGGGCGCTATTCTCCATGGCGACATCGATCACAGTAAGCGATGGCAGACTTGCAAGCTTTTGGCATGACCGATGGTTGCAAGGCTTATGTCCAAAAACAATTGCTCCAAACCTGTTCAGAGTCTCCATCAGAAAGAATCGCTCGGTCAGAGAAGCTCTGCATGAGGATAGGTGGATGCTAGACCTAGCGCACGGCCTCACGGTACAGATGGAGGGTGAGTTGACACAACTAGCCGGTTTGCTTGACTTGGTGACTCTGGTCGATGGTACCCCTGACAAGATCGTATGGAGGTTCAACTCAAGCCAAGAATACACTACCAAATCTTCCTACCAACTCCAGTTCCTGGGATCAGTGCAACCGGAGGCCACTGCGCTGATGTGGAAGGGTTGGGCGCCTGCTAAGTGTCGTTTCTTCCTCTGGACGGCATCTCTGGGCCGCATCCTAACAGCCGACCTGCTTATTCGCCGCGGCTGGGAGAACTACTACTTCTGTGCGCTATGTGAGCGCAACCTGGAAACGGATTTTCACCTGCTGGTCGAATGCCCATGGGCGAAGCAGAGCTGGGAGGGCTTGGCTGGTCTTGCCAGCATGCCTGCACTGCTGCCTACGGGCTGGGCGCATGTAACTAGCATCAACGAGTGGATGCTCACCTGCTGCACGAAGGCCGGACCAGCAAAACGCAAAGGGGCACTGTCTCTAGTGAACCTAGTCTCCTGGGAGCTCTGGGGTGAACGCAACAGGCGCGTTTTTGAGGACAAAAGGTTGGAGGTGCGCTCTTTTCTGCTGCGTGTGAAGGAAGAGATCATTCTTTGGAATCTGGCAGGAGCTGGGATCCCATTCGACCCAGGCCGAGGGGGTTCCTTCTGTAATCTTTTTCCTTTTGGCATCTTTTCTCTAGATGCATTGCCCCTTCGGCTTCCCCTGTACGGGCTTTTTTCTCTCTGATCAATGAATTTGGTAGATCAACTACCAACATTCAAAAAAAAAGAATAGCGTGCGAGCTGGTAAGAGAAAGCGGTGACAGTTTTTTGAGAAACGGAAAACCTAGAGCAAGACTGAGTTACATGATACTCCCTCCATTCCATAATTCTTTTTATGGGTTTACTTCAAATTTAAATTCAAACCACGACAAAAATTATAAAACAAAGAGAGTAGTGGCCATGACCACCGGCAAGACACCGTACCACATACTCCATGGAGAAAACAGACATATTCTTCTTGTCCTATAAAAAGCAAAAGAAAAATGTGAAAAAGAGCCCAAGGTCATATATTAAGTAGTACATGTCCTTACAAACACATCCATACGGAAAGATATAACAAATCTTTGAGGGTGTCGAAGTATTCTTCCTCCCACATCCATTGGCGACGTGCCCCGAGCATATATATATAGCTCAATGCTAGCTCCGGGCCTCTGCTTCGGTGGAGCAAACTTTTTGAACTCAGGAGCTTGAGGAAGCCGCGGCCGAAGAGTTGTCAATGCAGACAAGGAGACGTCTGCGGCTGTGATTCGCGAAGCAAATCGTCGTCTCGGAGAAGAAAAACGTCGATAAGGGCGTTTAGAAACTCCCAAGACCAAGAATGCCAGCCGAATTCAAACAAATCCACCGGAAACCTTAACCGTCCGTATCTCAAAAGACTCGGAGACACGGCTCCACACAATCTCCGTCGGTGATAAGCACACCAACGAAACAAGGAAAGAGATGGGAGAACATTATTCCTATACGGGGATGGCGCCGCCATATCGCTGCCCTAAACCAAACTCGAAGACTTCCTAAAGAAAATCTTAAAAAATCACACATGCCATTGCTCAAAACGTATGGGTCAACTGTCGACCTTGCCGCCGTCCAGGACCAGGCACCAACTTCTTCTTCTTTGGTGACCTAGCCTGGCCATTCCCTCGTTAAAGATCGCAGCGCTGTCGTCAAGAATCGCTTGCCATACCGAGCTCTCGATGAGCAGCAACCTTCCCGTTGTCGCCGGTATCGCACGTGCTTTTTCCGACAACTAACCTTGGCGGCGGCGAGAGGGACCGAACCATGGTGTGGCGACTAGGGTTTGGTCTCTCATGCCTTCCTCAGGAAGCGGTGTTTTCAGCCTTGTAAAAATAAAACTTAAGCCAACACTGAAAGTAGATATATTCAACACCTGATTGATTTGGGATAGCTTAGTAGTACTCCCTCTGTCGAGGTGAAAGGGATAAAGTCATTCCTACAAGCACCCACATTTTTTCTTTTGAAATAGCCTTTCACCCATATGGTAAAATGATACAAGGAAGTGAAGAAGCCCTCCTACAAGACATATCGAAGAGAAAATCAGACAACAGAGATCGTACCATAAAAAACATACATATACAGACGCCACAATTATGATGTCGAGCAAGAGCATAAGAGAGCCTGAAGACGACACCATGCTACAACCTAAAGGCATCTGAGCTCCACGACGGCGCCCCGAGGAGTGTAACGACATAAAGCGTCGCCGCTGACAAGTTCGAAGGGATGGACACTAGTTCTGTCTGTTTCTCAAACAAAAGGTTGTGCATGAAATAAAACATACTCCCTAATTTGAACTAAACCCCCGACACTTAATTTGGGACGGAGGGAGTTGATACGTCCATTTTGCATCATATTTTCCTACTGTTGTTTATGATATTTTTATGCATAATAATGCTTTATGGAGTAATTCTAATGCCTTTCTCA
The DNA here is from genome assembly GCF_018294505.1 of Triticum aestivum. NCBI lineage: Eukaryota > Viridiplantae > Streptophyta > Magnoliopsida > Poales > Poaceae > Triticum > Triticum aestivum. The sequence continues at coordinate 412,824,963 of NC_057808.1, read as the reverse complement.
CATAATATGCAAGGTTATCACAAAGAGGGAGAATACCGGCAGCTGGAATTCTGGACCTGAAAAAGCTACGTCAGGCCACCTATTCTGCCCAACTCCAAATGAGCTGAAACTTCACGGAGAATTTTTATGGAATATTTAAGAATTATTGGAGCAAATAACTACCAGAGGGGGCAACCCACCTAGGCGCGCTAGGGCCCCAGGCACGCCCTGGTGGGTTGTGCCCTCCTCGGCCCACCTCCGGTGCCCCTCTTCTGGTATATAAGTCATTTTGACCTAGAAAAAAAATAAGGAGAGGACTTTCGGGACGAAGCGCCACCGTCTCGAGGCGGAACTTGGGTAGGAGCACTTTTGCCCTCCGGCGGAGCGATTCCGCCGGGGGAACTTCCCTCCCGGAGGGGGAAATCATCGTCATCATCATCACCAAAAACTCTCCCATCTTGGGGAGGGCAATGTCCATCAACATCTTCAACAACACCATCTCCTCTCAAACCCTAGTTCATCTCTTGTGTTCAATCTTTGTACCGGAACCTTAGATTGGTACTTGTGGGTGACTAGCAGTGTTGATTACATCTTGTAGTTGATTACTATATGGTTTATTTGGTGGAAGATTATATGTTCGGATCCATTATGATATTTAATGCTCCTCTGATCTTGAGCATGATTATCATTTGTGAGTAGTTACTTTTATTCTTGAGGTCACGGGAGAAATCTTGCTGCAAGTAATCATGTGAACTTGATATGTGTTTGATATTTTGATGATATGTATGTTGTGATTCCCTTAGTGGTGTCATGTGAACGTCGACTACATGGCACTTCACCTTATTAGGGCCTAAGGGAATGCATTGTGGAGTAGTTATTAGATGATGAGTTGCGAGAGTGACAGAAGTTTAAACCCTAGTTTATGCGCTACTTCGTAAGGGACTGATCTGGATCCAAAAGTTTAATGCCATGGTTAGATTTTATCTTAATACTTTTCTCGTAGTTGCAGATGCTTGCGAGGGGGTTAATCATAATTAGGAGGTTTGTTCAAGTAAGAAAAACACCTAAGCACCGGTACACCCACATATCAAATTATCGAAGTAGCGAACACGAACCAAACCAACATGATGAAAGTGACTAGATGAAATTCCCGTGTACCCTCAAGAACGTTTTGCTTATCATAAGAGAACGTTTTGGCCTGTCATTTGCCTCAAAAGGATTGGGCTACCTTGCTGCACTTTTTTTACTGTTACCGTTACTTGCTCGTTACAAATTATCTTGCTATCAAACTACTCGTTACTTATAATTTCAGTGCTTGCAGAGAATACCTTGCTGAAAACACTTGTCATTTCCTTTTGCTCCTCATTGGGTTCGACACTCTTACTTATCGAAAGGACTACGATTGATCCCCTATACTTGTGGGTCATCAGGAGTATAATCTAGTATTAATAAAAGATTGTCATCAAATAATAGGTATTGATATTAGGGCAACTCCAACGCAGATCATCAAACGAATGACACCAAATGTCTGCGAGCAGCGGGCACGACGCCAACCATCTAACTGGAATCACCAAATAAATGCGGACATCAATTTTCATTGAGTTTTTTGAAATAGTTTCTACATAGCAAAAAGATCTAAAAACAAATTAATCCTACTCTACTCCTCCCCATCGGAGGTGAGGTCAGACGGGCCTCCTGGGATGGTCCAACCTCGTCGGCGATGGCGTCTGATGCGAGCGAGGCGGAGTTGATGACGGGTGCCTCTTTGGCATCATCATTGTGCTGCTTCGGCGAGTTATCGTCCTCCGCCTCCAGCCACTCAAAGAGCCGGTTGCGCTCCGCCTCGTTGATCCGGAGCCGTTGCTCTCGCGGCGGATGTGATGGCACTGTGCATGGACTCGAACATGGCCTGGTTGACGTTGACGACCATGTCCGCCTCAACCATGACTGCAATGACAACTTCAGACGGGAGCTCCACCTCCAGGTGGTCCTAGAGGAGGAGGTTGTTGTACCGCTCCTCCAGTAGCTTCTTGAACACGGACACTGGTGGCTGATGTCTACTATGCAACTTTATTCTTGTAGACTCGTGTTGGGCCTCCAAGCGAGAGTTTTGTAGGATAGTACAATTTTCCCTCAAGTGGATGACCTAAAGTTTATCAATCCGTGGGAGGTGTAGGATGAAGATGGTCTCTCTCAAACGACCCTGCAACCAAATACAAGAAATCTCTTGTGTCCCCAACACACCCAATACAATGGCAAATTGTATAGGTGCACTAGTTCGGCGAAGAGATGGTGATAAAAGTGTAATATGGATGGTAGAAATATATTTTTATAATCTGAATAAATAAAAAACAGCAAGGTAGAAAATAGTAAACGGGCACAAAAATGGTATTGCAATGCTTGAAAATGAGGCCTAGGGTCCGTACTTTGGCTAGTGCAAACTCTCAACAATTCTAACATAGTTGGATCATATGATTATCCCTCAAAGTGCAATAAAGAATCATTCCTGAGTTCCTATTAGCGGAGAACAAAAGATAGAAATTGTTTGTAGGGTACGAAGCCACCTCAAAGCTATTCTTTCCGATCAATCTATCCTAGAGTTCGTACTAGAATAACGCAAGCTATTCTTTCCGATCGATCTAATCAAGAGTTCATACTAAGATAACACCAAAGCAAATTCATATTCATAATACTCAATCCACACAAAGAATTACAAGGGGACCCCAAAGTTTCTATCGGAGAAAAACGTGCATCAACCCCTATGCATAGATTACCCCAATATCACCACGGGAATCCGCGAGTTGAATGCCAAGACACATATCAAGTGAATCAATATGATACCCCAATTGTCACCTCAAGTATTCATACCGCAAGATATATATCATGTGTTCTCATCTCTGAATATTCAATCCGGCAAGACAAAACTTCAAAGGGTAAAGATTCAATTCATCATAACAAGAGTATAGAGGGTAGAAACATCATATGATCCGACTATATTAACAAAGCCCATGATATAGATCACGAGAGAGAGAGATTAAACACATAGCTACTGGTACAAACCCTCAGCCCCGAGGGTGGACTACCTCCTCATCGTGGTGGTCGCCGGGATGATGAAGATGGCCACCGGAGATGATTCCCCCCTCCTGCAGGGTGCCAGAATGGGTCTAGATTGGTTTTCGGTGGCTACAGAGCCTTGCGGCGGCGGAACTTCTGATCTAGGGTTATTTCTGATGGTTTCTCTATTTATAGGATTTTTGCGTGGTGGTTTCACGGTAAGATGGGCCTCGAGGTGAGCACAACCCACCAACGCACGGACGGCCCACCAGGCGCGCCTTGGTGGGTTGTGCTCTCCTCGTGGCTCTTCTGACCTTCCCACAAAGCTTAGGGGGTCTCTTTTGTTCCAAAAAAATCGTCAAAAAGTTTCGTCCAATTCCGAGAACTTTTATTTTTGCACAAAAAACAACACCACGGTAGTTCTGCTGAAAACAGCGTAAGTCCGGGTTAGTTCCATGCAAATCATACCAAAACCATATAAAATTGTTGTAAACATGGCATGAATACTTCATAAATTATAGATACGTTGGAGACGTATCAGTGGCTCCTCCATTGGTGCGCGCGTCTGCTCCTTCTCCTCCTCCAGCACCTGGTCATAGTGCTACCTCGCCTGAAGCATGATGAACCCGGACACTATCGGCTCCTCCACCGACGCAGGTGCATGCTCCTACTCCATAGCGATCTCCACCATGGCCATGGGTCGCCCTCCTCATCCTCCTCCCCTGAGCTCCTGAAAGAGCTCGGAGACATCCACTATGAGTTGGGCGTGACACACAAGCTTGAGCCTCCTGTACCACATGGCATAGGACCGGGCCATCGCAACGGCGAATGATAGACATGAATGCGAGGGGTGAATTGGTGGTTGAATGGCGTCTCAGATAGTGAGAAAAGGCTCAGAGGGGTAGGGTTTTGGGGTGTGGCAGCCTGACTTAAATAGCTGGGACAGACGGAGCGACGAGTTGAATGTGGAGCGCAAAAGGAGGCTTCTCGGGCTCCGCCCCCTAGTGAATGCCGGGACAACATAGAGAGATAGGGGTTATAGGTGAGTCTAGGGCATCGGAGTCTGATGTGGCAAACATACTGATTGGTGCCGATTTGTTAAATTTTGGATGTCCGGACCGGTCTGGACAAATTTGATGACCGATGTTGGATGGCTAAAAATGTCCGGACGGTCTGGTCAAAACATTTACGAGTCATTTGGTGACCTACGTTGGAGTTGCCCTAAGAGCATTTCCAACACAAGATGCAAAGTAGGGCTAGTGCCCAAGAACCATTTTCAGGCAGTTGGACCCAAAAAAACAACTCCAACACATGCCCTATTCCTATATGATGATGCAAAAAAACCGAGGCAGCCCCATATTGCCCCAAATGTTGCAAATATAAAGTAGTTGCCCGGCTGCCGCAAAACAAAACAACGACCACGCCCAACCCAACCGCAGGGTAAAACTTTCAACCCCGCAATTGCTGCCTCCGCGCGCCGGTGCTACCTTCAATTCCGCCGGCCGCCTTGCGTCGGATTCAAGCCCCCTGCCACCGTCGTGCCGCCCCCGCATCGGATCCATCTGTTGCATCAACCATTTTGGCCGCTGCACCACCCCATTCAGTCGCCAGTGCATCGATCAATTCCGACAACCACCACCACCATCGCACCACCCCTCCGGATCCACGCCCTCGCCACCGCTGCACCACCCCGTGCCGGATCCATCGGCCGCATCGACTGAATCCATTTGCCGCATCTATTGAATCGACCACCGCTATTCGTAGGATTCATCGCCTCACCGTTGTTCGCCGAATTCATCTTCCCACTGCTCTCCAAGGATGCCACCATCCCGCGAGCAGCAGAGGTTTCCGCGACGTTCGGCTCCGGCAGTCCGGCCGCTATGCCACCGAAATCTCATGCGACGGGCGACAGACGTGGCTCGACACCTACGACACCCCGGAGCTCGCCGCCCGCGTGTACGCCCCCGTGTCTTGAAGGTTCTACCTGAAGGAAATATGCCCTAGAGGCAATAATAAAGTTATTATTTATTTCCTCATATCATGATAAATGTTTATTATTCATGCTAGAATTGTATTAACCAGAAACATAATACATGTGTGAATACATAGACAAACATAGTGTCACTAGTATGCCTCTACTTGACTAGCTCGTTAATCGAAGATGGTTGAGTTTCCTAGCCATGGACATGAGTTGTCATTTGATTAACGGGATCACATCATTAGGAGAATGATGTGATTGACTTGACCCATTCCGTTAGCTTAGCACTTGATCGTTTAGTATGTTGCTATTGCTTTCTTCATGACTTATACATGTTCCTATGACTATGAGATTATGCAACTCCCGTTTACCGGAGGAACACTTTGTGTGCTACCAAACGCTACAACGTAACTGGGTGATTATAAAGGTGATCTACAGGTGTCTCCGAAGGTACTTGTTGAGTTGGCGTATTTCGAGATTAGGATTTGTCACTCCGATTGTCGGAGAGGTATCTCTGGGCCCTCTCGGTAATGCACATCACTATAAGCCTTGCAAGCAATGTAACTAATGAGTTAGTTGCGGGATGATGCATTATGGAATGAGTAAAGAGACTTGCCGGTAACGAGATTGAACTAGGTATTGAGATACCGACGATCGAATCTCGGGCAAGTAACATACCGATGACAAAGGGAACAACGTATGTTGTTATGCGGTTTGGCCGATAAAGATCTTCGTAGAATATGTAGGAGCCAATATGAGCATCCAGGTTCCACTATTGGTTATTTACCGGAGACAGGTCTCGGTCATGTCTACATAGTTCTCGAACCCGTAGGGTCCGCACGCTTAAAGTTTGGTGACGATCGGTATTATGAGTTTTTGTGTTTTGATGTACCGAAGGTAGTTCGGAGTCCCGGATATGGTCACGGACATGACGAGGAGTCTTGAAATGGTTGAGACGTAAAGATCGATATATTAGACGACTATATTCGGACACCGGAAGTGTTCCGAGTGGTTTCGGAGAAAAACCGGAGTACCTGGGGGTTACTGGAACCCCCCGGGGAGTTAATTGGGCCTCATGGGCCTTAGTGGGAGAAGAGGAGGGGCAGCCAGGGCAGCCGCGCGCCCCTCCCCCTCTAGTCCGAATTGGACAAGGAGGGGGGGCGCCCCCCTTTTTCCTTCTCCTCCTCTCTCCCTTCTTTCCCTCTCCTACTCCAACAAGGAAAAGGAGGAGTCCTACTCCCGGTGGGAGTAGGACTCCCCCCTTGGCGCGCCCTCCTCCTGGCCGGCCGCCTTCCCCCTTGCTCCTTTATATACGAGGGCAGGGGGGCACCTCTAGACATACAAGTTGATCTATTGATCTATTCCAGCCGTGTGCGGTGCCCCCCTCCACCATATTCCACCTCGGTCATATCGCAGCGGTGCTTAGGCGAAGCCCTGCGTCGGTAGCAACATCATCACCGTCATCACGCCGTCGTGCTGACGGAAGTCTCCCGTGAAGCTCTGCTGGATTGGAGTTCGCGGGACGTCATCGAGCTGAACGTGTGCTGAACTCGGAGGTACCGTACGTTCGGTACTTGGATCGGTCGGATCGTGAAGATGTACGACTACATCAACCGGTTGTGCTAACGTTTCTGCTTTCGGTCTACGAGGGTATGTGGACAAACACTCTCCCCTCTCGTTGCTATGCATCACCATGATCCTGCGTGTGCGTAGGAAAATTTTGAAATTACTACGTTCCCCAACACCACCATATGAGGATTGAGCTCAACGCCCTTGATGTTCCGAGTGTCACAAAGGTGGAGTTCCTCACTGTCGGTGTGCGGTATGTGTCCCGCAAAGGGGATCATGAAGACCGCCTAGTCGTGGAGCAACACATCGCCCATGCGAATGATGCGGTGCCTATGACGAGGTTCGCCGAGGCCAATCCACTCCTCGTGGAGGCGAAGCGCGAATTCTTTGCCAGGAGGAACGAGGATCTCAAGAAGGAGAGGAAGATCAAGATAGAGGACGAGGCAGACACCTCCGGGGTGATCAAGCTAGAGTCAGATGACGACATTGAGTTTGATGTTATTGAACTGGACAACCTCGTCCTGAGTGAGGGAGTCCTGGATTAGGGGGTCCCCGGGCGTCTGGGCTATGTGACGTGGGCCGGACTGGTGGGCCGTGAAGATACAAGATAGAAGGCTTTCCCCCGTGTCCGGATGGGACTCTCCTTTGCGTTCGGCTGTGAAGATTCCTTTATCTGTAAACCGACTCTGCACAACCCTAGGCCCCTCTGATGTCTATATAAACCGGAGGGTTTAATCCATAGAGGCAATCACAATCATATAGGCTAGACATCTAGGGTTTAGTCGTTATGATCTCGAGGTAGATCAACTCTTGTAACCCCTATTACTCATCAAAGTCAATAAAGCAGGAAGTAGGGTATTACCTCCATTAAGAGGGCCCGAACCTGGGTAAACATCATGTCCCCTGCCTCCTGTTACCTTCGATCCTCAAACGCACAGTTCGGGACCCCCTACCCGAGATCGGCCGGTTTTGACACCGACATTGGTGCTTTCATTGAGAGCTCCTCTGTGCCGTCGATAGAAGGTTCGATGGCTCGTTCGATCATCTACAACGATGCTGTTTCAGAGGAGACTTTCCTCCCCGGCCAAATCTTCGTATTCGGTGGCTTCGCACTGCGTGCCAACTCGATTGGCCACCTGGAGCAGATTGACAGCTACACCCCTGGTCATCAGATCAGTTTCGGGAACCTAAATTATGTCGCCGATATCCGAGGAGACTTGATCTTCGAAGGGTTCGCGGCCCCGAACATGGTACTGGCCCTAGATCCGGAGCAGACTACCAGGTCCGAAGACGGGAGTTTAGAGCCCGTCGGACTCTCTACAGTTATGGAACTTGCTACCAGAGATCCGGAGGGGACTGCGTCATCGGCAAAACCGAAGATGAGTCGGGCTCCCCTTGTCGCCAAAGTGCCGGACTCTCCCTCGGACTTCAAATCCGGACTCTCGAGGTCTGCGTCAAACGGGCATGGCCAGGAGACTTTCACCCCGGTTAGCCCCGCGGACTCTCGTTTCTCTGTCCAAACCTTGCTCCTAAACGAGGCTCTGGACTTAATGCAATCCCTCACCATTACAGAGGAATCGCTTCTGAATTATGCCCAACCCGGACTAGGGGCTGAGAGCGGGGAATTTTACGCCCCACCCACCACCCACTTCATAGCCACTGTCAAAGATTTAACCGACATGCTGGACTACGCCTCCGAAGACATCGACGGCATGGACGATGATGCCGGAGACGAACAAGGCCAAAACCCTCCGTTTACCAGACGTTGGACGGCCACCTCCACATATGACGTGTACATGGTAGACACACCCTAAGAGGACGACGATGACGACAAGAAGGATCTGATTGAGGACAAGCCTGCTGAAGCACCTCCGAAGCATCGACGTCAGCGGCGTCGCTCAAAATCGCGTCACGAAAAAGACAGCAATACCGGCACCGGAGACAATAACACTCCGGAGAATGCCGAAGACCCCGAAGCCCCTGTTGAGCCAACATCTGAACAGGGTGATTGGGAGGATGGGCAAGTTAACCCCGACGATCCGGTCGGGAACGAAGACTCGGAGGATAGTAACTACCTACCGATCTCCGAAGATGAGGTGAGCCTCGGCGACGAAGACTTCATCATGCGTGAGGAACCCCTCGAGCAAGAGCGCTTTAAGCGCCGGCTAATCGCCACTGCGAGAAGCCTGAAAAAGAAGCAGCAGCAGCTTCAAGCTGAACAGGATTTACTCAATGAAAGATGGACTAATGTCCTGGCAGTCGAGGAATACGGCCTCGAATGCCCAACTAAGAGTTACCCAAAGTGCAAGCTACTACCACAATTTGATGACGAGGCCCTTGAGCCAATACCGCCAAAGCATAAAACTGCTGACAAACCTGACCGCCCACCACGTGGACGGGACAGACTGGCTACTTAAGCCGAACACCAGCCCATGCCACCCTGCCGTCAAGGCAAGGAGGCAACGGCCCCGCACTATACCTACGACCTACGCAAGGACCTGGACAATATAGCCGTCATACAAGATCAATCTATGGATCGAGGGGGCGTGCTCCAACGCGAGAGGACGGCCATCAGGCCTGGCGAGACAGGCACAACCTCACCCGGGCTGAAAACCGCATCCGGACTTCATCCGAACTGCGCCGCGACATCGCCCAATACAGAGGCGCCGCACACCCCTTATGCTTCACCAACGAAGTGATGGAACACTAGTTCCCAGAAGGGTTTAAACCCGTGAACATAGAATCATACGATGGTACAACGGATCCCGCTGTATGGATCGAAGATTTTCTTCTCCACATTCACATGGCTCGCGGTGATGACCTCCATGCCATCAAATACCTCCCGTTCAAATTAAAGGGACCAGCACCGCACTGGTTAAACAGCCTCCCAGAAAATTCTATTGGGAAGCTGGGAAGACTTGGAGGATGCCTTTAGAGACAACTTCCAAGGTACCTATGTTCGGCCTCCAGACGTCGATGACCTTAGTCACATAGTCCAGCAATCCGGAGAATCAGCCCAGAAGCTCTGGACCAGGTTCTTAATTAAAAAGAACGAAATTGTGGATTGTGCGGACGCCGAAGCCCTCGTGGCCTTCAAACACAGCGTCCGAGACGAGTGGCTCGCCCAACACCTCGGCCAAGAAAAGCCAAAGTCCATGCCAGCCCTTACCGCACTTATGACCCGCTTTTGCACGGGAGAAGATAGCTGGCTAGCTCGTAGAAGCAACATCACCAGCGACCCTGGCACCTACGAAGCCAGGGATGGCAATGGCAAGACACGACGCAACAGGCATAAGCGTCGAAGCAATAACGAAGATACCGAAGACACGGCGGTCAACACCAGATTCAGTGGCTCTAAACCCGGTCAGCGGAAGAAGCCATTCAAAGGAAACAAGGATGGCCCATCTAGTTTGGACAGAATACTCGATCGGCCTTGCCAGGTTCATGGCACCCCTGATAAGCCTGACAATCATACCAACAGAAATTGTTGGGTCTTTAAACAGGCCGGCAAGCTACACGCCGAGCATAAGGGGAAAGGGCCGCCCAGCGAGGACGACGACGAAGAACCTCGCCCACCGAACATAGGGGGACAGAATATATCCCCCCGGGTCAAAACGGTGAACATGATCTACGTTACTCATATCCCCCAAAGGGAGCGCAAGCGCACACTAAGGGACGTCTATGCCATAGAGCCAGTCGCCCCAAAATTCAACCCATGGTCAGCCTGTCCGATCACTTTCAATCGCAGAGACCATCCGACCAGTATCCGCCATGGAGGTTCGGCCGCATTGGTCCTTGATCCAATTATTGACGGATTCTACCTCACGCGAGTCCTTATGGATGGCGGCAGCAGTCTTAATCTGCTTTATCAGGATACCCTCCGCAAGATGGGTATCGATGCATCAAGGATCAAGCCCACTAAAACTACCTTTAAAGGAGTAATACCCAGCGTTGAGGCCTATTGTACAGGATCCATAACGCTGGAAGTGGTCTTTGGTTCACCTGATAATTTCCATAGCAAAGACTTGATCTTCGACATCATCCCCTTCTGCAGTGGCTATCATGCACTACCCGGACGGACCGCTTTCGCCCATTTTAATGCAGTTCCGCACTACGCTTATCTAAAGCTCAAGATACCGGGACCACGTGGTGTCATAACAGTCAATGGAAACATGGAGAGCTCCCTCCGTACAAAGGAGCATACCGCAGCCCTCGCAGCCGAGGTGCAGGGTGGCCTCGTTAAGCCGAATACTATACCGGCAGTCAAGCCCCCGGACACTGTTAAACGAGTCCGGTCTACCCTGCAGAATGACAGTCCGGCTCATCTAGAGCTGGATTAGCAATTCAGCCCCCGTCAAAGCCCCCACCTGATAGCGGCATACATACCGCGCGTACATAACTACGCACTAAAGATTCCATGGGCAAGGAAGGAGGCGTACTAAAAACAAAGTCTGCAGTACGCCTTGAGCCTATCCGGACCCTCATATTCTTCCATCTTTTTCTTCTTGTTTTTCTTTATTTTTCAGGTTCTTTACACCCCATACCACTTTCTGATGGTAACAAGGGCCCCTTCCTAGGCCCCTTATACATACTCGATTGTCGATCCTCTCAAAGGATCCTACACCAAGGTAAAACGCGACGCAGACGTGCGGCAGAGTGTCCAAAGGATCTTCTAGATCATCTTTAGGACCTGTATACAGCTTCCCCTTGTTCTCGGCATGTAAAATATCCGTGATGCTTATTGCATCTTCTGTAAAAATACGTTTGATGTACTAATCAGACTATAATGGAAACAATTTCGCCCAACCTTGTTCGGTATTGGCTTATTTCTTAATCTGTGTTCCCACTTTACGTCCGAATTGGAATATACACCTTGGTACGACTTAAATCGCCAGGGGCTCCATTCAAGCCATATATATATATATCCTCAACAATAGAAAGTCCGAACACTCTCAGAAGTATACTTCGGCGTCCCGAATACTGCATTATATGCATCAGGCTCCGAATCACGTCTTTGGTCAATAGTTGGGTTGTCCGGCTCCTGTGCTTGCTACCTTATGTTCTGTTTCTTCGGCTAAGGTAGTAAAGGGAGAACAACTGCGATTGTGTTTCCGGCTGGCCCGGTCAAACACCTCAGTAGAGAAAGCCAAAAACTGACTGTCGTGATGCGGCGAGAGCTGGTCAACAATTTGGTGACTTATTAAATCTCTAGCGATTTCTTCCGTATTACATGAAGGGCTAGCTTTTTTTCAGTCACGCGTCTAAGGCATCCAAGTTCGATAGCCGCATACGCACCAGGGGCTATCTTACAACCCCATTGTCAAACTCCTATGGCTAAGTGAGAGTAGTAAAGCCACATAGTTCGATTGCGAGATTCGCTGCACTGACACCCCCTTTACGGGCCAAGACGTTGGGTTAACGTGTGGTCATGTGCTATTCCGAACACCCCCGTAGTATCTACGTGGGGGCTGAAGCCGACGACTGGCAAACTCTCAGGGATACAAACGACCGCACAGGAGGAAAAACACTTTTTAAAAGACAAACAAAATATATTACAAAACTTTGGTTTATACAACCATCCGGGCAGTTCGGACACATTTACTCGAACAAGATGTCCTTTGAGCACTGGCCCTCTATCAAGCGGGCACCTTCCAGGACGTCTACAAAATAGTGCTCCGGCATACGGTGGTCCTTGCCTTCGGGCGGACCTTCCACTGCCACGATGGCAGCCTTCACCTTGGCCCAGTGCATCTTGACACGGGCAAAGGCCAGCCGCTCACCTTCTATACATGACGACCGCTTGACCGCGTCAATACGGGACAATGCATTAACAAGTCGCTGCACTAAGCCAAAATAGCTGCTCGGAACTGGTTCGGACGGCCACAGTCGGACTATGACGTCCCTCATGGCCGATCCGGACATCCTATGCAGCTCGGCCCACTGCGCCATCTGGTCATTCAGCAGCGCTGGGCGCTCCCGCGCCTCGAACTGTGACCAAAATAGCTCCTTCGTCGCGTGTCCCTCCTGAGCTCGGAAGAACAGCGCGGCATCGGCGGCACTCTTCGGCAGATCTGCAAAGACATCTGGAGCATTCCACAGCCGCGTGAGTAAAACATACTTCTGATTGCCGAATATACTCTGTAAAAGAAAAGGCTTACCAGCCGCTCTCTCCTCGGCTTGCTTGATCTCCTCGCAAGCCGCTCGGGATTCGGCCCGCGCTTCCTTGGCCTCTTTAAGGGCCTGGGCAACATCGGTCGCCTGGGCTTTGCTCCTCTCCTCTAGGGACTTGCACTTGTGGGCGGCATCCTTGAGCGCCTGCTCCAATTCGGTCACCCACTCCTCGTATTGGCAGCGGACAACCTGCTCGGACTTCAAGTCCTTGTCTGCTTTATCAGCGGCCGCCTTGTTCACCCTTGCCTGCTCCTTGGCCTGGGTAAGTTCACCCTGAAGGGCCTCAACCGCAGCAGTGTTGCCTGCAATCATATACATAGCAGTGCAGGAGCTTTGACTCAAAATCTACATATTAGTACAGGCATGAACAAAGTGTTCTAAAACATACCTTGCGCCTCATCCAATCTTTTGTTGATGCGGACTAGGCCAGCCCCAGCTTACGTTTAAGTTCGGATACTTCGGCGGCCTGAGCGGTCGCCGCTAACAGTGAAGCCTACATTTCAACATATAAAAGTATATTATCTCCTGCGAAAATTACTCATCCTCTGTCCCCCCCTTTTTTTAACAAAAGGGATGATCAGAGTCTCAGGGGCTACTATCTATACACATGCATCTTGTCGGGGGTGTCGTGCGACATATGCCAAAGGGTGGCTTATCATGGAGGGGGCTAATAAGACGTCACCGGTGCCAGGAAACGGGATGAGGCATAGACATGCACGCCGGCGAATCTTACCCAGGTACGGGGCTCTCCTAGGAGATAACACCCCTACTCCTGCTCTGTGGGGTCCCCACATGATCACTCAAGCAACAATGATGGTTACAAGCTTGCTCCTTGAGCTGTTTCTCTAGAGGGGGAAGAAGAACAAGGCTAGCCCTAGCTTCCTCTCTCTATATGGGTGTGTGGATGAACTAGAGTCTGAGCCCTTTGCATGGGTGCCCTGGGGGGTTTATATAGGCCTACCCCCCAGGGGTACAAAGGTAATCTGGCCAGGTGTAGGCCCCGGCTGTCAGTGTCTACGGTCGCCGGCTCCTCCGCCGGCAGATGGGGCCCGCCGCCTGGTGGGCCCCACCGGCTGTCTCGTACGCCCGCTGCTCGCGGGTCTTGCTGGCTGCTCAGCATTGTAGTTGTGCTGGTAATGATGCATGCTTTGTTGGGGGAGGCATGGCTATAGTACCGCCGCCTGGCAGGCGTTCACTGTAGCCACTCCTCGTCTCTTCTGGTTAATGGTGCACAAACTCCAAGGAGAGGAAGAGCCGCCTGGTCAGGGGCTGGCCTCCTTATGAGCCGACTAGTCTGGGCTCGCCGCCTCTGGCTCCTTGACGACAGGTAGGGCCCGCCGTCTGTGGGCCGTACCGACATCCTGTCGTGGGAGCTTGGCTCCCTCGAACAGGGGTGATGTCATGGGCAATGTGGCAACAGTGTCGCGCCGGGCGAGAGATCTCCGTCTGGTACGGCGCACTGTGGCCATGCTTGACCCTAGATTTGGGGGTGGCAGGGCGTGCTGTAGCCACGCCCTGTCTCCTCGCATTTATGTGGATGCAAACTTTGAGGACGCCTAGGGCCGCCTGCTAGGAGCCGACCTCTTTGGAGGCCGCCTGCTAGGAGCCGGCCCACCTCGTGGCCGCCTGCTGGGCTCTGCCGTCTCCTGGCAGCCGGCCGCTTGGACCAGCCGGCCGCGAGGAGGCGGCGCTTGGCTCTTTGAATCTTGAGGGAGCAGCCGACCCCGATGTCTTGAAGCGCCATTGGGGGCTGATGAGGCGACCCGTGGCCAATTGCTCCGACAGTAGTCCCCGAAGCTGATGAGGCTCCGCGGCTGGTGAAAGGAAGGAGCCGCGGTAGCTTCCTACTCCGAGTGCTTCATTTGATCTTGCTCCGTCCGTCTTCCGGCATACCAACTGCTAGGAGTCGGATATGTCCAGGCAGGCCGTCTGGTGGTTTTTGAAATGTCTTGGCGGGAGCTCGGTGGTGCGCCAGCCTGGCGCCAGTCTTGCCTCCTGTCAACTGCATGCCACATGTCGCCAGCCGGCCAGGCTACCTGCTAGCCCACGCGCGTGATGGGACATCACCGTAGGCCGGGGCCCACCACTATCGGGCCTCGACGCGCGTGCGGATCCGCTGTGGCCGAGGGAAATGGTTGGGATTCCGTGGCGTGATTACTCCACGCCGTTACTGCATGGTTAATGCAGGGTCGTGGGGTCGCGGGCATAGTTAATCCCACGATCCCCACGCCTCGTCCCCTCGGCTTCGCAGCCTAGGGCTATAAATAGGGGGAGGAGGGGGCGGCATAAGCACGCGCGCCCTCCTGTACCTCTGCCTTGCTCTTCCTCTTCTCTCTTTCCGCTGCCGCCGCACTCCCGCAACTTGCCGAAGTGCTGCCGCGACCCGTCGTCACCAAGCCCGGCCTTTCTGCCGCGCCGTTGCTCCGTCAACCTCGAGCTTCCATGGCGCGAGCGCGAGCTGGCGACTGGGATGGCTCAAATGTCATTGAAGACCACATCACCTACCTCCGCAACACACGGCGGTTGCCCGACGAGGGCTACGTCAAGGCGCGCGTCCCGCCTGAGGAGGAGATCTCGCCGGCGCCGGAAGAAGGCGAGCGCGTCATCTTCCGCTCGCATTTCCTCTGGGGCTTCGGCCTACCGGCGAGCAGCTTCCTCCGCTCCTTTCTCCAGTTTTACCATCTCCAGCCGCACCACCTCACACCGAATACGGTGGTCCTGCTGTCGGCCTTCATCACGCTGTGCGAGGGCTACCTCGGTGTTCTCCCCACACTTGAGCTGTGGGGGGAGTTCTTCTACACCAAACTCGGCGTCTCCGCCAAGGACGAGGCGGCTCAGTGCGGCGCCTTCGTCGCGGTACGGCGCCCAGGAGCCGGCAACCACTTCCCGTCCATCACCTTGAACCAGTCCGTCAAGTTGTGGCAAAAGTCATACTTCTATGTGAAGAACGTCAACCCGACGCTGGACTTCGTCAACCTGCCGGCCTATGAAGCCGGCCCACCGGCCGAGCCGCGCATCAACTGGACCTTCAAGCCGAAGCATCTGTCGCCCGCCTCCGCCGCCGCCGTCGCCAGGATTAAGGAGATGACGGACTTGGAGGGCCTCCAGGCGTCCGACTTGTTGACCGCCTTCGTGGTGCGCCGGGTTCTCCCTCTCCAAGGCCGGCCTCACATGATCAGTCAGATGAGTGGGCACCGAGACCCGTGTCGGCTGTCCACCCCAGAGATGCCGGCCACGGAGGTGGCCCGCATGGTGAACGAGATCGCAAACTGCAAGCTCTCGGAGTCGGACTGGCAGTTCCGCAAGCGGTCGTACTCCCGTGCGCATCTGCCTCCTGCCGTACCCGACTCTCCTTTCTTTCTTGGTCTTTTCTTCTTCTGCCGAGTTCTGCTTTGCCGACTGATCAGTCAGACGTGTCGCAGCTCCTCACGACCAAGCAGGCAGCCGACGCCATGGCGCAAGGCCAGGAGTACCTGCCGGACCGCGCGGTGAGCAACGCGGACGACCCCGACTTGGGGGCGGCTGCCTTGGAAGACGATGCCACAGGTGGTGGCGATGGGGTGGGCGGCTCCGGTGGGGGAGGCGGCCTCGAGACGTGGCCAGATGACGACGAGGAGGAGGCCGAGCCGTGCCGCCAGCCGGTTGCCAACAGGGCAGGGGCGAGCTCCTCAGCGGCGCCACCCGCACCAGGCGGCGCACCGAAGCACCGAGCTGGCACGCAGCTGCAAGGCGGCCCAAGAAGCCCAAGGGCTCGGCCGCGGTGACCAGGCGGGAGGAGGCCGCTGCGAAGGCAGCCTGGTTCCAAAGGGCCCCGAAGCAGCCGCCGACGGTGTCCGCGTAAGAGCATATCTTTCTTTGTGTTTCCTTTGTCCTTTCTGTGTCTTTTTCGTAAACCTTCTCTGAATTCTTTTTGTCTTGTGTGAACAGAGCCCCGCTCTCTCTTGAGCGGTCGGCCTCCGCCTCCATCATCGGGGGGATGGAGGGCTCTACCAACACCCGCCGCATAGACCCGCTCGCCGACTTCCAGGAGGCGACGAAGAAGAACGCACGGGAGGCGCGCGAGGAGAAGGAGAGGGCAGAGCAGGCGAAGGCGGACGCGGCTAAGGTGGCGCAGGAGGAGGCGGACGCGGCGGCCAAGGCCCAGGAGGAGGAGACGACCAAGGCCCAGGCGGACGCGGCCGCCAAAGCACAAGCGGGAGCAGCCGTGGGTGGCCAGGCTCCACAGCTGGTCATTCCGCTGCGCTCCATGCCGCCGGCGATAGGAATCCCGGCACCAACTGGAGGGGCCGGCAACGACCAGCCGGTCATGGAGAGGGAGGGAGGCGACACTGTCATCCCGAGGACGGAGGCGTCCCAGCAGACGCCGGCTGCCGAGGCTCAGGGCAGTCGGCCTGACGCGCCGTCGGCGCCTCGAGTTGGCGGCGAGCTGGTGGTGGGGGCGACTCCCGTCATCCGCACTCCGACGCGCCGGCGCGTGATGAAGGCAACTTCAGCGCCGCGGCCTCAGGAAGTCGGAGCCTCCAGCTCGTCGGCCCCAGAAGCGGTGGCCACTAGTGCCGTCCCGCGGGAGTGGACGTCTGGGGGCGGGACGGGCGTCCTGAACAAGGCTGCACAGGAAGTCCACTCCCTGCTTCAGGCCCAAGGCGACGCCCTCCAGGACTATACGAAGAAGTTCTTGGCGTCGCGAGCCGCCATCCGGGTATGCTCCTTATGCTTTTGCTTTCAATCTTTGCAATCTTCTGTGGGGGCGCGCCAGCGCACCCACTGGGTGTAGCCCCCGAGTTCCGGGCCGGCTGTTGAGGAGGCGGCTCGGAACTTAAAGGCAAGTTCCAAGTGCTGACCATTGATTCTATGGCAGGACTACCACAACATTCGTGCGGCCGCCTACAACTCCCAAGTCCAGGAGCTGGCCAAGCGGACCGCCGAGCTGACAGACAACCGGAGTAAGCACTCCACTCTTCATTCTCACGGGGGTGCGCCAGCGCACCCGTGGGGTGTAGCCCCCGAGATTTGGGCCGATTGCTGAGCAGTCGGGTCAGATCTTTCGGCAACCACCTTTTCTTATTTCTTTCATTGAATTGCTCAATCCTTAGTCTCGCAGGGGCGCGCCAGCGCACCCGCGGGGTGTAGCCCCCGAGATTCGGGCCGACTGCTGAGCAGTCGGGTCGGATCTTCCGGCAACTACTTCTTTCCTTGTTGATTTGCTGACCTCTTCTCGCCCTTGTCTTCTGCAGGAGCCAATGCCACCTCGCGGTAGCAAACGGGCGAAGCTCAAACCGCGCTGCACGCCAAGGAGGAGGAGCGCCTCAAGATGGAGCAAGAGCGAGACCGCCTGGCCAAGCAGCTGGCTGACTAGGCGGACAAGCACTAGGCGGAGCTGCAGAAGCTCAAAGACGCGAAGGAGGCTCTCCAGGCCGAGTTCGAGACTCATCGCTCGAACAGGGTTGACAAGGAGAAGGCCCTGTCGGCCGGTTACGACGAGATCGAGGACATGCTCGATGGTAAGTTGCTCTTTTCCTTCTTCTTCCTGCCAGTTTGTCCTGCAAGCTGGC
Source organism: Triticum aestivum (assembly GCF_018294505.1). Taxonomy (NCBI): domain Eukaryota; kingdom Viridiplantae; phylum Streptophyta; class Magnoliopsida; order Poales; family Poaceae; genus Triticum; species Triticum aestivum. The sequence continues at coordinate 412,806,660 of NC_057808.1, read as the reverse complement.
CTCTGACTTCTCACTTTTTTCTTCTTTCCTTGAGCAGAGTATTTCCCTGGCTACTCCGTTGCCGCCAGCCAAGCCGTCGAGGCTCATCGCGACGAGCGGAGGCTGGCTGGCGCGACAATCGCGCCCAACGCCCCTCGGACCCTTGCCGAGCAGATGCTCGCCATCCGGGCTCGTCTCCAGCCGACGCATCGGGCTCTCCGCTGTCTTCAGCATGCTGGAGCCCAGGTGGTCTCCGCCCTCTGGCCGGGTACTCCCATTCTGCGCACCGCCAGCTGGACCTCCGACTGGTTGGAGATGGCCATTGGCCGGTTCGAGGCGTGGAAAGGCTCCTCCGCCCGGGCAGGTGCATGGCGGGCCCTGGAGTTCGTCAAGGGGTGGTACCCTGGGCTGAATTTGGACCAGCTGGCCACTCTCCGTGCCGAAGCCGGCGAGGAGTGGAGGCGGTGGCACCCCAGCTCCATCACCGCGCCGCGGCGATCGCTGAGTACACGGACACCAGCATCTTCCTCCCCGAGCTAGATGAAGTGGGCGCCGAGGTGCTGCCCAACTGGTTCGGGCTGAACCCGGAAGGCGGCGAGGACTCGGTGGAGGAGATCGCCTCCAGCGATGAGGGCGAGGAGGAGGAGGATGAGGACGAGGACGGTGAAGATGACGCGCCGGACGGTGGAGACGACGACCGGCCTCAGCCTAACCAAGTCTCGACCAACGGACGGAGCACCGGCGAGCCGATGCTGACCAGGCCGAGACCCACCAGGCAGCCGCTCCACCACCCGGAGCCTCTACCTCCGCCGACCCCTCCGATCCGGCTGCTGCTCCTCTGGCCTAGACGGCCAAGTTATCTTTCCTTTTCCTGTTTTGTAACCGCTTGAAAAAAATTTGTTAAGTCCGCGCAGTTCCACCCGCTGGGGGTGTATTCAAACTCCGTTGAATTCTGGCCAAGGGCCTTTTGCTGTAAAAAATTGTCTTTTTCCGATTTTTCGACTTGTCTTGCTTTTCTACTCCTTTGGCTTTTTCCTTTGCCGCCTTCCCTTGGATGCCGCCTTGCCAGCCGGACAGCCGCTCTACGGTCTGTGGCTGGGTCAAGTACTTGGCCATTTTTTTGGGAAGGCAAGTACTTTGGCCGTTTGATAGAGTGTAGCAATTGAAGTTAGAAAACCGGCCGTCTGCTCAGCAGTCGGTTGGCGAGGCGAGGAGCCGGCTCGGCCTATGAAAATGCTTTAGTCCTTAGCCATTTTTTGTGAGGGCACCGTTTCCTGCCTTTAACTCTTGCCGGCCGGACAGTCGCTCTGCGAGCCGCGGCTTGTGGCAAGAGGGGGCTTAGGTGCCGGCACACTACTTGTCCGCCTTGTCATTCCACTCGAAATGAGTGGTCTTCTTCATGAGCTGGTACAGGGGGAGAGCCTTCTCGCCCAGCCGACTGATGAAGCGGCTGATGGATGCCAAACGGCCGGTGAACTTCTGGACGTCTCTCAGTCGGGTGGGTTTCTCCATCCTCTCGATGGCCTTGATCTTCACAGGGTTGCACTCGATGCCGCACTCTAAGACCAAGAAGCCGAGGAGCTGGCCGGCTGGTACTCCAAAGACGCATTTCTCTGGGTTGAGCTTGATCTGAAACCGGCGCAGCTTTTCAAAAGTTTCCTTGAGATCCTCCAAGAGGGTACCGCGCTTCTCCGTCTTCACCACGATATCTTCTACATAGATGTGGGCATTTCTGTCGAGTTGCTTGTGGAGGCACTTCTGCATGCAACGCTGAAACGTGGCACCGTCATTCCTCAAGCCGAATGTCATGGTCACGTAGCAGAAGGCTCCGAATGGTGTGATGAAGGCGGTCTTCAGGCGGTCTGCCGGGTTCAACTTGATCTAGTGGTAACCTGAGTAGGCATCCAAGAAACTCAACAGCTCGCATCCGGCTATGGAGTCTATCACTTGGTCAATCCGGGGTAACGCAAACGGATCCTTGGGGCAGGCTTTGTTGAGACTAGTGTAATCAATGCACATGCGCCACTTGTTGTTCTTCTTCAGTACAAGGAATGGGTTGGCAACCCATTCTAGGAAGAAAACTTCCATGATAAAGCCGGCTGCCAACAGGCGGGCGATCTCTTCACCAACAATTCTTCTCTTCTCCTTCGACAGTCGGCGGAGGGGCTGTCTGACTGGTTTGGCGTCTTCTCTAACATGTAGCTTGTGCTCAGCGAAATCCGTCGGAACACCCGGCATGTCTTTGGGAGACCATGCAAAGATGTTCCGATTCTCACGGAGGAAATTGATGAGCTCGCTTTCCTATTTGCTGTCAAGGTTGGCTCCTATGACAGCGTCCTCTCCGAGTGCTCAGGGTCCAAGGGAATCTTCTTCGTTTCTTTGGCCGGCTTGAAGGAGCCCTCAGTCTCTGACTCTTTGGGCTCTGGTGACAGGTCCGGCTGCTTGCCGGCCATGGCCACCACCCAGTCCAGGAGCTTCTTCTCAGCCGCAATCACAAGAGACTCGGCTAGCCGGCTGCTGGCTGCAGCACAGGCGGACGACTTCTCATAGTCTCCATTGATCGTGATAGTGCCCTTGGTTCTTGGCATCTTCATCTTGAGGTAAGCATAATGAGGTACCGCCATAAACTTGGCTAGGGCAGGCCGGCCTAGGAGCACGTGGTAAGGACTCTCCAGGTCAACCACCTCAAACCAAATCGCTTCTCGGCGGAAATGATCCTTGTCTCCGAAGAGGACATCTATCTTGACTTTGCCGATTGGTGAGCAAGACAAGCCGGGCACGATGCCATGAAACACAGTCCGATTGGGCAGCAGCTGCTTCTCTTTGATCTTCAACTTCTCCATGGTGTCGCGGTAAAGGATGTTGATGCTGCTACCGCCATCTATCAGAACCCGGGAGAAACGAGCAGCTCGCCTCTCTGTTGCAAGAGTGCCATCCAATACCAGGGCATAAGAACCTGGGGAAGGCATCACTTCCAGGTGGTCAGCTCGGCTCCAACTGATAGGCTTCTCAGACCAGTGCATGAACTCTGGAGCAGTTGAGGCGACTGCGTTCACTTCTCGGTGCTACTGACGCTGGCTGTGTCTGTCATGGGCAACGCTGATGAAGACAACGTAAGCACCATGCTCTTCAGGGTAATCATCTTGGATTGCGCCAACTGCTGGACAGGCGGCCGGCTGCTGGGGAGGCGGAGCCGGCGGGCCAGCAGGCGGTGGGGGGAGTCCTTCTCCCTTGGCGATGTGGATGAGCCAGTGGCATTTCCGAGTTGTATGGTTGGACGGCTGGAACTTGCAAGGGGCATCGAGGGTCTGCTCAAAGGAGAAAGCAGGCAACCAAACGGGCTTTCCGCCCTTCTGGCGCTTGGGGAGGGGTTGTCCTTCAGGTTGCTGGTCCTCGACTGTCGGCACCTGCTGGCTGGTGGAAGCCGGCTGCTGGGCCTTGCGCTTGTTGTTGTTCGGCTGCTGGCACCGACTGTTGTCTCTAGCCGGCGTCCGAGGAGCCGGAGGGAGCACCTTCCCAGAAGTATCCACGCGGAGCTCCGACTTCATGGAAGAGTCGACAGTGGCGTACGTATCTGCTATGATCAGCAGCTCGTCGAGTGTGGCCGGCTCGTTGCAGAGGAGTCGGTGCTTGAGTAAGGTGCCCTCTCGGCACCCAGCAGTGAAGTACTCGATTGCTTGGACCTCGTGCACCCCTTCGCAAGAGTTGCGCGGTTCAGCCCACCGCGTCAGGTAGTCGCGGGTGGACTCGTTGGGGCCTTTGACGCACAACGAGAGCTGGCGAGGCTTGGGCGGCCGCGTTGTTGGTGCTGGTGAAGTTGCGGACGAAGACTTCAGTGAAATCTACCCAGCTGTTGATGCTGCGGGGCTTCAGGCTGTTCAGCCATGTCCGGGCCATGCCCTGGAGCATGAGCGGAACGTACTTTACGGCAACGCGCTTGTTGCCGTTCGCTATGCTGACGACCGTGGAGTAGTCGACCAGCCAGTCCTCCGGCTTCACAGAGCCGTTGTACTTGGGCGTATCTCTTGGAAGCGTGAATCCTTTGGAAAAGGGCTCGTCGTGGATGCGGGGGCTGAAACAAGGCGGGCCCAGCGTGTCTTCCTCTTCTAGCGCCAGGGATCGATTGAGACGGTCGATCCGGTGGCGGGCGTCATTCTCTCCGATTCCCTCTCGGCGGACCAGGCGGTCGCCGAGAGTTGGGTGGTCAACAGGTGGCGAGGAAGAAGGCCTCTCTCTCCGAGGAGGAGGAGGCGGACAATCGTCCCGTCGTTCCACTGCTCGTGGGCGGCCATCTTGGTCACGCTCGATGGTGATGCGCGTGCGGCTGCGGCTAGCAGCTGGCTCTTTGTCTCGTCTGTCGCGGACGCCACCAGTCGGCGTCCGGGAGGTCGCGCCTTGATCTCGGTGAGGGGGCGGGTTCTCGACCCGCTGGCCGGGTCCTTCTGCGCGGCAGCCGGCTTCTTGTTGTGCGGCAACCGCGTCAATGAGCTGTGATACGTCTCCAACGTATCTATAGTTTTTGATCGTTCCATGCTATATTATATTCTGTTTTGGACATTATTGGGCTTTATTATACACTTTTATATTATTTTTGGGACTAACCTATTAACCGGAGGCCCAGCCCAGAATTGTTGTTTTTTGCCTATTTCAAAGTTTCGCAGAAAAAGAATATCAAACGGAGTCCAAACGGAATGAAACCTTCGGGAACGTGATTTTCCGAACGAACGTGATCCAGAGGACTTGGACCCTACATCAAGACATCAACCAGGAGGGCACGAGGTAGGGGGGCGCGCCTACCCCCCCAGGCGCGCCCTCCACCCTCCTGGTCCCCATGTTGCTCCACCGACGTACTCCTTCCTCCTATATATACCTACGTACCCCAAACTACCAGATACGGAGCCAAAAACCTAATTCCACCGCCGCAACCTTCTGTACCCGTGAGATCCCATCTTGGGGCCTGTTCCGGAGCTCCGCCGGAGGGGGCATCGATCATGGAGGGCTTCTACATCAACACCATAGCCTCTCCGATGATGTGTGAGTGGTTTACCTCAGACCTTCGGGTCCATAGTTATTAGCTAGATGGCTTCTTCTCTCTTTTTGGATCTCAATACAATGTTCTCCCCCTCTCTCGTGGAGATCTATTCGATGTAATCTTCTTTTGAGGTGTGTTTGTTGAGACCGATGAATTGTGGGTTTATGATCAAGTTTATCTATGAACAATATTTGAATCTTCTCTGAATTCTTTTATGTATGATTGGTTATCTTTGCAAGTCTCTTCGAATTATCAGTTTGGTTTGGCCTACTAGATTGATCTTTCTTGCAATGGGAGAAGTGCTTAGCTTTGGGTTCAATCTTGCGGTGTCCTTTCCCAGTGACAGTAGGGGCAGCAAGGCACGTATTGTATTGTTGCCATCGAGGATAAAAAGATGGGGTTTATATCATATTGCTTGAGTTTATCCCTCTACATCATGTCATCTTGCTTAAAGCGTTACTCTGTTCTTATGAACTTAATACTCTAGATGCATGCTGGATAGCGGTCGATGTGTGGAGTAATAGTAGTAGATGCAGGCAGGAGTCGGTCTACTTGTTTTGGACGTGATGCCTATATACATGATCATACCTAGATATTCTCATAACTATGCTCAATTCTGTCAATTGCTCAACAATAATTTGTTCACCCACCGTAATACTTATGCTCTTGAGAGAAGCCACTAGTGAAACCTATGGCCCCCGGGTCTATTTTCCATCATATTAATCTTCCAACACTTAGCTATTTTTATTTCCTTTTATTTTACTTTGCATCTTTATCATAAAAATACCAAAAATATTATCTTATCATATCTATCAGATCTCACTCTCGTAAGTGACCGTGAAGGGATTGACAACCCCTTTATTGTGTTGGTTGCAAGGATTTATTTGTTTGTGTAGGTGCGAGGGACTTGTGCGTGGCCTCCTACTGGATTGATACCTTGGTTCTCAAAAACTGAGGGAAATACTTACGCTACTTTGCTGCATCACCCTTTCCTCTTCAAGGGAAAACCAACGCAGTGCTCATGAGGTAGCAAGCTGTTGAACGCGCTCCGTCATGTAGCGATGCTCGTTGCCCTTGAGGTTGTCCAGCTCGTCTGCTGCCGCCTGGGCAGCTCGTATGTTCTCCGTGGGCGTGGCATAGACTGGGTGGTCTGCCTCGAACATGCTGGCGATGGCAGCGCCACGCTGCCGGACTGTGCCAACGCGGCTAGGCCTGCCAGCAGCCGGCGTGCCGCCAACAGCGCGGTCGATCTCGCGCTGGTAGGCCTCTCAGAGGCGTCTCATGGTGGCCAACTTCTTGGCTCTCTCGACGAGCAAGACGTGATGAGCTTCTAGCGTCTCGGCGTCGGTATCTTCTGCAATGGGTGCAGACAGGTCTCGTAGCGCCGCCTCGAGCGGGTCTTGGGCGCCGCCACCAGAAGCTCCATCATGGATGACGACGAGCACCTCCATGACGGTGCTGTCGGCGCGAGGGAGCGGGTCGTCGATGATCACCACGTTGGTGGGGAAGGCGTCAAGGGACGCGGTGTCGGAGTCGACAAGCATCGGGTCAGTGGAGCCGATTGACTCCAGGTCGGAGGCGGGCTCGTTGGCGATGTCGAGCTTGCCAAGGAGATCGACGAGGCAGCTCTCAGAGCTGGCTGCGCCCGCGCCTGGTGCGGGCTCGTCGGAGAGGCGGATCTCGCCAACAAGGTCAGCGAGGCCAGCCGCTGCGCAGGCAACCTCTTCGCCACGCAGCGCGTCGGCGCTAACGCCATCGGGCATGCCGGGCTGGCTGCGCTCGCTGGGGAGGAAGAGGGTTCCCGTCCAGAACAGATCTCCGGACGATGGTGCACCTATCCCCATGGTGGGCGCCAAATGTCGGGGGTGTCGTGCGACATATGCCAAAGGGTGGTTATCATGGAGGGGCTAATAAGACGTCGCCGGTGCCAGGAAACGGGATGAGACGTAGACATGCACGCCGGTGAATCTTACCCAGGTTCGGGGCTCTCCTAGGAGATAACACCCCTACTCCTGCTCTGCGGGGTCTCCGCGTGATCACTCAAGCAACAACGATGGTTACAAGCTGTTTCTCTAGAGGGGGAAGAAGAACAAGGCTATTCCTAGCTTCCTCTCTCTATATGGGTGTGTGGATGAACTAGAGTCTGAACCCTTTGCATGGGTGCCTTGGGGGGTTTATATAGGCCTACCCCCCAGGGGTACAAAGGTAATCTGGACGGGTGTAGGCCCCTGCTGTCAGTGTCTACGGTCGCCAGCTCCTCCGCCGGCAGATGGGGCCCGCCGCCTGTCTTGTACTTGGCCGACAGGCTGCGCCCGCCGCTCGCGGGTCTTGCTGGCTGCTCAACACCATAGCTGTGCTGGTAATGATGCATGCTTTTTCGGGGGAGGCGTGGCTATAGTACTGCCGTCTGGCGGGCGTTCACTGTAGCCACTCCCCGTCTCTTCTGGTTAATGGCGCACAAACTCCAAGGAGAGGAAGAGTCGCCTGGTTAGGGGCCGACCTCCCTATGAGCCGCCTGGTCTGGGCTCGCCGCCTTCTGGCTCCTTGAGGACAGGAAGGGCCCGCCGCCTGCGGGCCGTACCGACATCCCGTCGTGGGAGCATGGCTCCCTCTGACAGGCGTGATGTCATGGGCAATGTGGCAACAGTGTGATACCTCTCCAACGTATCAATAATTTTTGATTGTTCCATGCTATTATATTATCCATCTTGGATGTTTTATGGGCTTTACTATGCACTTTTATATTACTTTTGGGACTAACCTATTGACCCAGAGCCCAGTGCCAGTTTCTGTTTTTTCCCTTGTTTCAGTGTTTCGCAGAAAAGGAATATCAAACGAAGTCCAAACAAAATGAAACCTTCGGAAAAGTTATTTTTGGAAAGAAAGCAATACGGGAGACTTGGAGTGCACGTCAGGGAATCAACGAGGAAGCCACGAGTCAGGGGGCGCGCCCACCCCCCTGGGCACGCCCTCCACCCTTGTGGGCCCCTCGTGGCTCCCCCGACGTATTTCTTCCTCCTATATATACCAATATACCCTAAAACCATCGAAGAACAGAATAGATCGGGAGTTCTGCCGCCACAAGCCTCTGTAGCCACCAAAAGCCAATCGAGACCCTGTTCCGGCACCCTGCCGGAGGGGGATCCCTCATCGGTGGCCATCTTCATCATCCCGGCGCTCTCCATGACGAGGAGGGAGTAGTTCACCCTCGGGGCTGAGGGTATGTACCGGTAGCTATGTGTTTGATCTCTCTCTCTCTCTCTCTCGTGTTCTTGAGGTGATACGATCTTGATGTATCGCGAGCTTTGCTACTATTGTTGGATCTTATGATGTTTCTCCCCCTCTACTCTCTTGTAACGGATTGAGTTTCCCCTTTGAAGTTATCTTATCGGATTGAGTCTTTTAATGATTTGAGAACACTTGATGTATGTCTTGCGTGGGATACCCGTGGTGACAATGGGGTATTCTATTGATCCACTTGATGTATGTTTTGGTGATCAACTTGCGGGTTCCGCCCATGAACCTATGCATAGGGGTTGGCACACGTTTTCTTCTTGATTCTCCGGTAGAAACTTTGGGGCACTCTTTGAAGTTCTATGTGTTGGTTGAATAGATGAATCTGAGATTGTGTGATGCATATCGTATAATCATTCCCACGGATACTTGAGGTGACATTGGAGTATCTAGGTGACATTAGGGTTTTGGTTGATGTGTGTCTTAAGGTGTTATTTTACTACGAACTCTAGGGTTGTTTGTGGCACTTATAGGAATAGCCCAATGGATTGATATGAAAGAATAACTTTGAGGTGGTTTCGTACCCTACCATAATCTCTTCGTTTGTTCTCCGCTATTAGTGACTTTGGAGTGACTCTTTGTTGCATGTTGAGGGATAGTTATATGATCCAATTATGTTATTATTGTTGAGAGAACTTGCACTAGTGAAAGTATGAACCCTAGGCCTTGTTTCCTAGCATTGCAATACCGTTTACGCTCACTTTTACCGCTTGTTACCTTGCTGTTTTATATTTTCAGATTACAAATACTCATATCTATCATCCATATTGCACTTGTATCACCATCTCTTCGTCGAACTAGTGCACCTATACAATTTACCATTGTATTGGGTGTGTTGGGGACACAAGAGACTCTTTGTTATTTGGTTGCAGGGTTGTTTGAGAGAGACCATCTTCATCCTACGCCTCCCACGGATTGATAAACCTTAGGTCATCCACTTGAGGGAAATTTGCTACTGTCCTACAAACCTCTGCACTTGGAGGCCCAACAACGTGTACAAGAAGAAGGTTGTGTAGTAGACATCAAGCTCTTTTCTAGCGCCGTTGCCAGGGAGGTGAGTGCTTGAAGGTATATCTTTAGATCTTGCAATCGAATCTTTTTGTTTCTTGTTTTATTACTAGTTTAGTCTACAAAAGAAAACTACAAAAAATGGAATTAAGGTTGCCTCATATGCTTCATCTTTTTAATATCTTTCGTGAAAATGTTGGTAAGGAAAATTGTGCTCAAGTGCTAGAAGAAGAAATTTATAAAATGTTTGGCACTAAATCTTTGTATGATGAGCATGATTGCAATGTTGTTAGTATGAATTCCTTGAATACCCATGCTGCTAATGATATGCAAAGCCACAAGCTTGGGGACGCTATGTTTGATGAAGATGATATGTTTAGTCCCCCAAGTTTTGATGAGCAAATTTATTATGATGATAGCATGCCTCCTATTTATGATGATTATTGTGATGACACGTATGCTATAAAGAATAAACATAACCATGAAACTTGTCATCATGATTTTGATTTTCAATTGGATTATGCTTCACATGATAGTTATTTTGTTGAGTTTGCTCCCACTACTATTGATGAGAATAAATTTGCTTATGTGGAGAGTAGTAAAATTTCTATGCAAGTAGATCATGAAAAGAATGCTTTATGTGCTGGTTATATTGTTGAATTCATTCATGATGCTATTGAAAATTACTATGAGGGAGGAATATATGCTTGTAGGAATTGCAATAATATCAAGTTTCCTCTCTATGTGCTTAAAGTTTTAAAGTTATGCTTGTTTTGCCTTCCTATGCTAGTTGATTATTGTTCCCATAAGTTGTTTGCTCACAAAATCCCTATGTATAGGAAGTGGGTTAGACTTAAATGTGCTATTCATATTCTTCATGATGCTCTCTTTGTGTTTCAATTCTTATCTTTTATGCGAGCATCACTGAAATCATCATGCCTAGCTAGGGGCGTTAAACGATAGCGCTTGTTGGGAGGCAACCCAATTTTATTTTTGTTCCTTGCTTTTTGTTCCTGTTTAGTAATAAATAAATCACCTAGCCTCTGGTTAGATGTGGTTTTATGTTTTAATTAGTGTTTGTGCCAAGTAAAACCTATATGATCTTCTTGGATGATAGTTATTTGATCTTGCTGAAAAAATCAGAAACTTTCTGCTCACGAAAACAATTGTTAAAAATCACCAGAACGTGATAAAATACTGATTCAAATTGCAGTAGATCAATAAACAAATTATCTAGGTCTTCCTATTTTGGTAGAATTTTTGAGTTACATAAAGTTTGCATTAGTTACAGGTTACTACAGACTGTTCTGTTTTTGACAGATTCTGTTTTGCGTGTGTTGTTTGCTTATTTTGATGAATCTATGGCCTTTAAAATAGTTTATAAACCATAGATAAGTTGGAATACAGTAGTTTTAACACCAATATAAATAAATAATGAGTTCATTACAGTACCTTGAAGTGGTTTTTTGTTTTCTTTCGCTAACGGAGCTCACGAGATTTTCTGCTGAGTTTTGTGTTGTGAAGTTCTCAAGTTTTGGGTAAAGATTCGATGGATAAAATAAGGAGTGGCAAGAGCCTAAGCTTTGGGATGCCCAAGGCACCCCAAGGTAATATTGAAGGATAACCAAGAGCCTAAGCTTGGGGATGCCCCGGAAGGCATCCCCTCTTTCGTCTTCATTCATCGGTAACTTTACTTGGAGCTATATTTTTATTCACCACATGATATGTGTTTTGCTTGGAGCGTCATTTTATTTTCTTTAGCTTTGCTTGCTGTTTGAATAAAGTACCAAGATCTGAAATCCTTAAATGTTGGAGAGTCTTCACATAATTGCATAATTATTCAACTACTCATTGATCTTCACTTATATCTTTCGGGGTAGTCTGTCGTTTGCTCTAGTGCTTCACTTATACCTTTTAGAGCACAATGGTGGTTTTATTTTGAAGAAATAGATGAACTCTCATGCTTCACTTATATTATTTTGAGAGTTAAACAGCATGGTAATTTGCTTAATCCTAATATGCTAGGTATTCAAGACTAGTAAAAACTTTCTTATGAGTGTGTTGAATACTAAGAGAAGTTTGATGCTTGATGATTGTTTTGAGACATGGAGGTAGTGATATCAAAGTTGTGCTAGTTGAGTAGTTGTGAATTTGAGAAATACTTGTGTTGAAGTTTGCAAGTCCCGTAGCATGCACGTATGGTAAACGTTATGTAACAAATTTGAAACATGAGGTGTTCTTTGATTGTCCTCCTTATGAGTGGCGGTTGGGGACGAGCGATGGTCTTTTCCTACCAATCTATCCCCCTAGGAGCATGCGCGTAATGCTTGGTTTTTGATGACTTGTAGATTTTTGCAATAAGTATGTGAGTTCTTTATGACTAATGTTGAGTCCATGGATTATACGCACTCTTACCCTTCCATCATTGCTAGCTTCTTCGGTACCGTGCATTGCCCTTTCTCACATTGAGAGTTGGTGCAAACTTCGCCGGTGCATCCAAACCCCGTGATATGATACCCTCTTTCACACATAAACCTCCTTATATCTTCCTCAAAACAGCCACCATACCTACCTATTATGGCATTTCCATAGCCATTCCGAGATATATTGCCATGCAACTTTCCACCGTTCCGTTTATCATGACACGCTCATCATTGTCATATTGCTTTGCATGATCATGTAGTTGACATAGTATTTGTGGCAAAGCCACCATTCATAATTCTTTCATACATGTCACTCTTGGTACATTGCATATCCCGGTACACCGTCGGAGGCATTCATATAGAGTCATACTTTGTTCTAGTATCGAGTTGTAATCATTGAGTTGTAAATAAATAGAAGTGTGATGATCATCATTTTCTAGAGCATTGTCCCAAGTGAGGAATAAAAAAAAGAGAAAGGCCATAAAAAAAGGAGAAGGCCCAAAAAAATGAGAGAAAAAGAGAGAAGGGACAATGTTACTATCCTTTTACCACACTTGTGCTTCAAAGTAGCGCCATAATTTTCATGATAGAGAGTCTCTTGTTTTGTCACTTTCATATACTAGTGGGAATTTTTCATTATAGAACTTGGCTTGTATATTCCAACAATGGGCCTCCTCAAGTGCCCTAGGTCTTCGTGAGCAAGCAAGTTGGATGCACACCCACTTAGTTTCTTTTGTTGAGCTTTCATATATTTATAGCTCTAGTGCATCCGTTGCATGGCAATCCCTACTCCTTGCATTAACGTCAATCGATGGGCATCTCCATAGCTCATTGATCAGCCTCGTTGATGTGAGACTTTCTCCTTTTTTGTCTTATCCACATAACCCCCATCATTATATTCTATTCCACCCATAGTGCCATATCCATGGCTCACGCTCATGTATTGCATGAAGGTTGAAAAAGTTTGAGATTACTAAAGTATGAAACAATTGCTTGGCTTGTCATCGGGGTTGTGCATGATGAGAGCATTCTTGTGTGACGAAAATGGAGCATGACTAAACTATATGATTTTGTAGGGATGAACTTTCTTTGGCCATGTTATTTTGAAAGGACATAATTGCTTAGTTAGTATGCTTGAAGTATTATTACTTTTATGTCAATATGAACTTTTATCTTGAATCTTTCGGATCTGAATATTCATACAACAATTAAGAAGAATTACATTGAAATTATGCCAAGTAGCATTCCACATCAAAAAAATTTGTTTTTATCATTTACCTACTCGAGGATGAGCAGGAATTAAGCTTGGGGATGCTGATACGTCTCCAACGTATCTATAATTTTTTATTGTTCCATGCTATATATTATCCATCTTGGATGTTTTATGGGCTTTACTATGCACTTTTATATTACTTTTGGGACTAACCTATTGACCCAGAGCCCAGTGCCAGTTTTTGTTTTTTCCCTTGTTTCAGTGTTTCGCAGAAAAGGAATATCAAACGAAGTCCAAACGGAATGAAACCTTCGGACAAGTTATTTTTGGAAAGAAAGCAATACGGGAGACTTGGAGTGCACGTCAGGGAACCAACGAGGAAGGCACGAGGCAGGGGGCGCGCCCACCCCCCCGGGCGCGCCCTCCACCCTTGTGGGCCCCTCGTGGCTCCCCTGACGTATTTCTTCCTCCTATATATATACCAATATACCCTAAAACCATCGAAGAACAGAATAGATCGGGAGTTCCGCCGCCGCAAGCCTCTGTAGCCACCAAAAACCAATCAGGACCCTGTTCCGGCACCCTGCCAGAGGGGGGACCCTCATCAGTGGCCATCTTCATCATCCCAGCGCTCTCCATGACGAGGAGGGAGTAGTTCACCCTCGGGGCTGAGGGTATGTACCAGTAGCTATGTGTTTGATCTCTCTCTCTCTCTCTCTCTCTCTCTCTCTCGTTCTTGAGGTGATACGATCTTGATGTATCACGAGCTTTGCTACTATTGGGATCTTATGATGTTTCTCCCCCTCTACTCTCTTGTAATGGATTGAGTTTCCCCTTTGAAGTTATCTTATCGGATTGAGTCTTTTAATGATTTGAGAACACTTGATGTATGTCTTGCGTGGGATACCCGTGGTGACAATGGGGTATTCTATTGATCCACTTGATGTATGTTTTGGTGATCAACTTGCGGGTTCCGCCCATGAACCTATGCATAGGGGTTGGCACACTTTTTCGTCTTGATTCTCCGGTAGAAACTTTGGGGCACTCTTTGAGGTTCTATGTGTTGGTTGAATAGATGAATCTGAGATTGTGATGCATATCGTATAATCATTCCCACGGATACTTGAGGTGACATTGGAGTATCTAGGTGACATTAGGGTTTTGGTTGATGTGTGTCTTAAGGTGTTATTTTACTACGAACTCTAGGGCTGTTTGTGGCACTTATAGGAATAGCCCAATGGATTGATATGAAAGAATAACTTTGAGGTGGTTTTGTACCCTACCATAATCTCTTCGTTTGTTCTCCGCTATTAGTGACTTTGGAGTGACTCTTTGTTGCATGTTGAGGGGTAGTTATATGATCCAATTATGTTATTATTGTTGAGATAACTTGCACTAGTGAAAGTATGAACCCTAGGCCTTGTTTCCTAGTATTGCAATACCGTTTACGCTCACTTTTACCGCTTGTTACCTTGCTGTTTTATATTTTCAGATTACAAATACTCATATCTATCATCCATATTGCACTTGTATCACCATCTCTTCGCCGAACTAGTGCACCTATACAATTTACCATTGTATTGGGTGTGTTGGGGACACAAGAGACTCTTTGTTATTTGGTTGCAGGGTTGTTTGAGAGAGACCATCTTCATCCTACGCCTCCCACGGATTGATAAACCTTAGGTCATCCACTTGAGGGAAATTTGCTACTGTCCTACAAACCTCTGCACTTGGAGGCCCAACAACGTCTACAAGAAGAAGGTTGTGTAGTAGACATCACAGTGCCGCACCGGGTGGGAGATCTCCGTCTGGTACAGCGCACTGTGGCCACGCTTGACCCTAGATTTGGGGGTGGCAGGGCGTGCTGTAGCCACGCCCTGTCTCCTCGCATTTATGTGGATGCAAACTTTGAGGACGCCTAGGGCCGCCTGCTAGGAGCCGGCCTCTCTGGAGGCCGCCTGCTGGGCTCTACCGTCTCCTGGCAGCCAGCCGCTTGGACCAGCCGGCCGCGAGGAGGCGGCGCTTGGCTCTTTGAATCTTGAGGGAGCAGCCGGCCCCGATGTCTTGAAGC